>NC_057798.1:131558761-131728163 GCF_018294505.1 Triticum aestivum
TGGCGGTGGTGGCTAGAGGGGGCGGGGCGGGGCGGCTTGGAGGAGGGGGCAAGTCGCGGCGGCGGAGTCCGGCTCGAACTCCGGAGTCCGGGTCGGCCACGGCGGCGCACGCGCGCAGGAAGCGGCGGCGGTGGCACGGCTGGGCCGGCCTGCTCGGCTGGGCCCTTGGCCTAGTCGGGCGCGAGGTTTATTTTTTTTAAAACATTCTACCGAATAGAAAATTCCTAGAAAAATAAATAAAAATCTAAAAATTCCAAAACAAGTTTTCTCTGTCTAAATATAATATTTAGAACAAGATGAACTTTTCTTGGCCCCTAAAATGTAATTTTTAAAACATGCAAATTTTTCTAGGGCAAATAAAAATCCTGAATAACTCAAATAAAATCCAAAAAAATAATTTTAACATTTTTCCTCGGATATTTCAATTGTTTTGGAGAAGTCATATTATCTCCTCTCATGTATTATTTAAAATGAAATATTTTCCCGGAGAGAAAAATAATTAAAATAAAAAATCCTCGTCTTCACTATTTGAAAAATCCCCAACTCTCTCCGAAGGTCCTTGAGCTGCTTAGGATTTCGAAGATTGCAAACGAAAAAGCAATAAAATATGATATGCATGGATGACCTATGTATAACATGCCCAATTGGAAATTTGGGATGTTACAGAGATGCCCGCAAGGAGGTGGCGAACTTGGTGAACCATATCGCGCACTGTGAGTTCGAGGAGGGCTGGAAGTTCGCCAAGGAGCCATACTCGCGCGACAACCCCCCACCAGTGGTAAGTCGCGTCCCCCTATTGTTTTTTCTTCTTTGCGGCCGACTCCGGCTTCTAACTCTTGTCGGTTTCTTCTAAGCTAGAACCCCCTCATGTAGCCTGCAGCCGGCGCCACGAGACAGCCCCGTGAGTATGTTCCCGATCGTGCGAACAACGACGTCGACGACCCCGACTTGGGGACGGCGACCATGGAAGCCGACACCGAAGGCGGGGGAGAAGGAACAGAAGGTGGCTTCAGGCCCTCGGCCACCTTCGCCGACTGGCCTGACGATGACGCCGAAGGGGAAGTCGCCCCGCGCCACCAGCCGAGGGTCGGCTCGTCGGGCGCCGGCTCCTCCGCCGGCCTGGCTGGCCAAGGCGGCGCGAAGAGGCGGCACGCCGGGCCGAGTGCGCCCGGCGACAAATTGAAGAAGTTCAAGGGGGCGGCCACCGCGGCCAAACGGGAGGAGGCGGCCGTGAAGGCCAACCACTTCCGTAGGGAAGTGAGAAGGCCGCCGCTAGTCTCTGCGTAAGTCTTTGTGCTTTTTTATTTCATTCGTTGAATTTTTTCTGAGTCTTCTTTTATTCTCCCTCCATTCTTCTTCAGGGTCCCTATTTCCCTTGAGAGAGTCGCCGTCCCCTCCATCATGGGGTCGGCAGAGACGTCCGCCAATACTCGGCGGGTCGACCCCGCCGCCGACCTTTGGGAGGCAATGGAGCGAAATGCGCGGGAGAAGCGTGAGCAGGAGGAGGCCGAACATCTGGAGAAGGCGGAAGCCGACAGGGCGGCCGCCTCCGCCCAGAAGAAGCTGGAGGATGCCGAAGCCGCCCTTGTGGCGAGACGGCGTGCCAGGAGGCCGCGCATCACCGATCGGCGATGCTCGTCCCCCCATTGTCGTCTGCGCCGCCGCCTCCGGAGTTCACGGGGCAGACCGGAGAGGCCGGCACCGAGAACCCCGTCATGGAGAAGGAGAGCGGCGAGGCTTCTATGTCGGACACTCTCGTGCCGGCACCACCGCCTCCACCGCCGTCTGGGAGACCGCACGGCAAACAGCTGGTGGGTCCGTCGGAGCCGCCGATCGCGGACGAGGCCGAGGCGCGACTGCTTCTCCAAGTCGCCTCGCCAGTGCGCCGCCATCTTGAGAGGGCGACCTCGGCGCCGCCACCTCGGGAGACCGGTGCTGCCAGCTCGGCAACCCTAGACGCCGAGGCCACAAGTGCCGCGCCCACCGGGTGGTTGCGCGGAGGCAGCACCGGGCCGCTGAACCAACCGCTTCTGGACATTCAGGCGAAGCTGCGCGCTGAAGGCGACGCCCTTTAAACTTGCACCAGGGCGCATCTGGCAGCGTGGACGGCCGTCCGAGTACGTTTCCCTCTTCTTTTTTATTCTTGTTTTTCTCTGTGGGGGCGCGCCAGCGCACCCACTGGGTGTAGTCCCCGAGTTCCGGGCCGGCTGCTGAGCAGGCGGTTCGGAACTCCCTCTGGCGAGTTCCAAATACTAACTTTGTCTTCAGTGACTTATTGCAGGAGTATCACAACCTCCGCGCCACTGCCTTCAACCGCAATGTTGAGGAGTTGATCAAGCGGGCTGCCGACTTGTCGGAAAGCCGGAGTAAGTTCTTCTTCGCGGGGGCGCGCTGGCGCACCTGCGGGCTGTAGTCCCCGAGATTCGGGCCGACTGCTGAGCAGTCTGGCCGGATCTTCCCGGCGATCTTCTTTGCTGACGACTAATTTGTCTCTTCTTTCGTTCTTCAGAAGCCAACGCCGCTCTTTAGGAGTAGCTGGGCGAGGCCAATACCGCCCGGCGTGCCAAGGAGGAGGAGTGCGGCCAGCTTGCCGCGGAGCGTGACCTGCTGGCTGCGCAGCTGGCCGAGCAGAAGGAGCCGCTCAAGAAGGCGCAGGACGAGGCCGAGAAGAAGGAGGCTGCTCTCCTGGCCGAGTTCGAGAGCGAGCGCTCCTCCTGGACTGACAGGGAGGCAATGCTGACCTCCGGCTTCCACGAGATCGAGGATATCGTTGATGGTAAGTTTCTTTCGTTTCTTCGGGCTTCCGACTATGTGTCAGGCCGACTTCTGATTTTTCGACTTGCTTCTTTTTTGTCTTGGCAGACTTCTTCCGTGGTCACTCGCAGGCAGTCCCTCTGGCCACCGAGGCTGATCGTGAGGTGTGAAGGGCAAATGGTGAGGTGATTGCTGCCAACGCTCCGTTGACCGTCGATGAGCAGCTTCTGAGCATCGAGGCCCGTCTTCGTCCGGCCCACCGGCAGATGCGCCGGCTTCAGCGTGCCGGCGCCCAGGCGGTTGCCGCTCTGTGGCCAGACATGCCGGCTCTATGCACCGCCAGTCGAACCTCCGACTGGCTGGAAGTCGCCGCTGGCCGTCTTGAGGCTTGGAAGGGTTCCTCGGCCAGGGCCGAAGCGCGCCGGGCCTTGGAGTTCGTCAAGGCGTGGTATCCGGGGCTGGACCTGGACCGTCTGGCCGCATTCCGGTCAGAAGCCCAGGCCGAGCTGGAGGCCGTGGAGGGCACCCTTATCGAGCGTGCGGCGGCCATCGCCAAGTGCACAGACACCAGTGTCTTCGTCCCCGAGCGGACTGAAGGCGGCGAGGAAGTGTCGCCAGAGTGGTTCGGGATGAACCCGGAGTATGGCGAGGACTCGGCGGAGGTGATCGACACCAGCACCGAGGAGGAGGACGAGGCGGAGGACGAAGGTGAGGCGGAGGTGCCAGAAGATGGAGCAGGCGGCCAGCCTCAGCTTGACCGCGCCTCCAGCAATGAGCCGCGTCGAGAGAAAACGACTGCCGCCAGAGGCGTTCAAACCGAGACCGCCCAGCCGACTGCCCTGGCGCCTGACACCGCCATCTCCTCCGATCCTCCGATCCCAAATGCCGCCTCCTAGGCTGCCTTTTTCGCCTCTGCTTGTCTGTCTTAGTAATCTTTTGAAAACTTTGTTAGATTCGAACAATCCCACCCGCGGGGTGTATCTTTGAACTTCTATTCGAAGATTCGGCCAAGGGCCTATGTAAATATTTATCCGATTTCTGTCTTTCTTTGCTTACTGCTCTTTAGGCTTTTCCCTTTGCCGCCTTCCTTTAGTTGCTGCCTTGCCAGTTGGACAGCTGCTCTGCGGACTGTCGCTGGGTCAAGTGCTTGGCTACTTCGGGAAGGCAAGTACTTGGCCGTTTAGAGTTTCTTTAGCAAGTCGGATAGAAAGCGACAGGCCGACTACCCAAGAGTCGGCCGTCCTTGATAGAGGCTAATAAAGATGGCGAGCCGGCTACTCATGAGTCGGCTTTCTGCTTTAGAAATGCTGGAGGCCGTCTTACGCTATGTTCGTGCTTTAGGTCCTTAGCCATTTTTCATGTGGGCGCCCGTTCTTCCTCACTCCTGCCTGCCTCACAGTCGCTCTACGAGCTGCGGCTTTGGCAGGAGGCGGATTGGGCACCATGCACTACTTGTCTGACTGCAGGAAGCTCCTCATAGCGCAAGGCGGCGAGTCCCCGGGCCGACTAGTCTGGCCCGGTGCCAAGCGGCTTGTAATGAAAGTAATGTACTCGAAGGCATAATTCTTATCATACAGATAACAAAAAGGGCAGTCCCCGAGCTCGTCTCGGGGGGACCAAAGTCTTAGTACTTTAATACAAAGGGGTAGTGCGATACATACTGCATCAACTGTAAAATCTTCGAAGAAGATTTGCATTCCACGGGCGCTCTGTCTCTTTGCCAGAGTCGTCCCTCTTGCGCGCTCGGGGCTTCTGAGCGTCAATCAGATAGTAGGTGTCGTTCCCTAGCACCTTGCTGATGATAAAGGGGCCTTCCCAAGGTGCCAATAGCTTGTGCTGGCTGGCTGTTCGCTGGATCAGCCGGAGCACAAGGTCGCTTTCTTGGGAAGATCTTGGCCTGACCTTCCTATTGTAGTATCGACGCAGACTCTGCTGGTAGATGCTGGACCGGCTGAGTGCCAACAGCCAGCCCTCTTCCAGCAGATCGATGTCGTCTTGACGTGCTTCTTCTGCTTCTTCCTCGGTGTACATGGTGACTCGCAGGGAGTCGAATTCTATGTCCGTTGGGATGACGGCTTCGGCACCATAGACGAGGAAGAAGCGTGTGAAGCCGGTTGACTTGTTTGGAGTAGTGCGCAGACTCCAAAGGACGGCTGGCAGCTCCTCAAGCCAACAGCCAACAGATTGCTCCAGCGGTACGACGAGTCGAGGCTTGATGCCGGATAAGATGAGGCTGTTCGCTCGCGCCACCTGGCCGTTTGACTGCGGATGGTCAACGGACGCTAACTCCAGTCGGATGCCCTGCGTCGCGCAGAAACGGGCCAAGGCGCCTTTGGCAAAATTTGTGCCATTGTCGGTGATGATGCTGTGTGGGATGTCGTACTGAGTTGTGATGTTAGCGATGAAGGTCACTGCAGTCGGACCATTCAACTTCTTGATGGGTTTTACCTCCACCCACTTGGTGAATTTGTCCACTGCGACAAGTAGGTGAGTCAAGCCACCTCGTGCCGTCTTGAATGGTCCCACCATGTCCAGGCCCCAGACTGCAAAGGGCCAGACGATGGGGATAGTCTTGAGTGCGAAAGCTGGCTGAAGTGGCTTAGAACGGAAAATCTGGCACCCCTTGCACTTTTGGACTAACTCTTTGGCCTCTTCCAGGGCGGTTGGCCAGAAGAAACCATGCCGAAAGGATTTGGCGACGAGTGCCCTGGAGGCCGTGTGGTGACCGCACTCGCCTTCATGGATGTTTCTGAGGATTGCTTGGCCTTGTTCTGCCTCAACGCAGCGTTGGAAGACGTCGGTAAAGCTGCACCTGACCAGCTCTCTGTTGACTATGGTGTAGGCTGCTGCTCGGTGTTGCACTTGCCGAGCCATGATTTCATCAGTTGGCAGCTCTCTGTTTACTAAGAACCTGAGGATGGGCTGGGCCCATGAAGGTGCTGCTATTTCTTCAACTGCCACTAGTGTGACTTGGACAAGGGCGTCCGGGCTGGGAGGCGGCGGGTTGGAGTCCGTAACCGCTTGCTGATTTGACAAAGTCTTGGGGCCGACTGGAGCAGTCCCTGGGCCGAGCTCTGGAGTCTTCGATCTTGCCACTACAGTCTCCGGGCCGGGTTTTGAAGTCCCCGGGCCGGCTTCGACTGTGTGTTTCTTGGAGTCGGATCCATCCTCCACAGGCGGAGCCGGCACAAAGATTGAATCTGATTCTGGTGACGGCTTGACAGAAGGCTTGAGGAGGCGCCGGAGGGCGACGCCAGATGGTATTGCTTGGCGGGTGGAGCCGATTTGTGCCAAGGCGTCTGCTTGGTCGTTGTTGTTCCTTGGCACGTGGAGGAACTCGCACCCCTCGAAGTATCCGCTAAGTTGCTGGACGATGAAACGGTAGCTCGCCATATTTGCGTCCTTGGCGTCCCAATCGGCGGATGATTGCTGGACCACCAAGTCTGAGTCGCCATAACACAGGATCCGGCGAATGCCGAGCCCGTGGATGAGCGCCTCGTATTCAGCCACGTTGTTGGAGGTGGCGAAGTGGATCTGCAGCGCATATCTGAGCTTGTCGCCCTTGGGGGAAGTGAGGACAACGCCGGCTCCCAAGCCAGTGCGCATCTTGGAGCCGTCGAAATGCATCCGCCAATGGGTGGAGTCGGGCGCTGGCGGCAGATACTGGGTCTCGGCCCAGTCGACAAGGAAGTCGGCCAGTGCTTGCGACTTGATGGCAGTGCGGGGCTGGTAGAAGATGGTGTAGGGAGCCAGATCTATGGCCCACTTGGCCACTCGGCCTGAAGCGTCACGTCTTCCGATGATCTCGGCTAGTGGAGCAGTGCAAACCACAGTGATTGGATGCTCTTGAAAGTAAGGCTTCAGCTTCTTGGCGGCAAAATGCACACCGTAACACATCTTCTGGTAGTGGGGGTAGTTCTCTTGGAGGTCGACAGTACCTCGCTCAAGTAATATACCGGTCTCTGGATAGGGAGCGCCTTGCCTTCCTCCTTGCGCTCGACTACAATGACGGTGCTGACTACTCGGCTGGTGGCGGCGATGTACAGGAGCATGGGCTCTTTGGGTGTCGGAGCCGCCAGCACAGGGGGAGTAGTCAACAGCTTTTTAGCTGGAGAAAAGCCTCGTCCACCTTGGGAGTCCACTCAAAGAAGGTCGTCTTCTTCATGAGCTGATACAAGGGGAGAGCCTTCTCGCCCAGCCGACTGATGAATTGGCTGATGGATGCCAAACATCCGGTGAACTTCTGCACATCGAACAGTCGTCTGGGTGATTCCATCCTCTCGATGGCCTTGATCTTCACCGGGTTGCACTCTATGCCGCGTTCGGAGACCAGGAAACCGAGGAGCTGGCCGGCTGGGACTCCAAAAACGCACTTCTCTGGGTTGAGCTTGATCTGGAATCGGCACAGATAATCAAAGGTTTCCTTGAGGTCCTCCAGCAAGGTTCCACGCTTCTCCGTCTTCACCCCTACATCATCCACATAGATGTGGGTATTTCTTCCGAGTTGCTTCAGGAGGCACTTCTGCATGCAACGCTGAAAGGTGGCGCCGGCGTTTCTCAAGCCGACATCATGGTCAGGTAGCAGAAGGCTCCAAACGGCATGATGAAGGCGGTCTTCAGTCTGTCAGCTGAGTTCAGCTTGATCTGGTGATATCCTGAATATGCGTCTAGGAAACTCAACAGCTCGCATCCAGCTGTGGAGTCTATCACCTGGTCAATCCTTGGCAGAGCAAATGGGTCTTTGGGGCAAGCTTTGTTGAGGCTTGTGTAGTCGATACACATCCGCCATTGCTTATTCTTCTTCAACACTAGGACCGGGTTTGCCAGCCATTCTGGAAAGAACACCTCCATAATGAAGCCGGCCGCCAGGAGTCGGGCTATCTCTTCTCCAACAACTCTTCTCTTCTCTTCTGACAGGCGACGCAAGGGCTGCCTGACGGGCTTTACATCAGATCGGACATGTAACTTGTGCTCGGTGAATTCCGTCGGTACACCTGGCATGTCTTTGGGGGACCATGCGAAGATGTCTCGATTCTCATGGAGGAAATCGATGAGCTCGCCTTCCTATTTGCTGTCTAGGTTTGCACCTATGATAGCATGCCTTTCCGGATGCTCCGGGTCGAAAGGTATCCTCTTTGTCTCTTTAGCCGGCTTGAACGAGCCCTCAACTTTTGATTCCTTGGGGTCAGGCGACATCTCCGGCTGCTTGTCGGCCATCGCCACAACCCGATCAAGGAGCCGCCTCTCAGTTGCGATCACCAGAGACTCGGCCAGCCGACTACTCTCGACCGCACAGGCGGACGACTTCCTGTAGTCACCGGCCACGGTCAGGATCCCCTTTGAACTTGGCATCTTCATCTTGAGGTAAGCGTAGTGGGGGACTGCCATGAACTTGGACAAAGCAGGTCGGCCAAGCAGTGCCTCGTACGGGCTTTCGAGGTCCACCACCTCAAACCACACTGGCTCTCGGCAAAAATGGTCTTTGTCTCCGAAGAGGACGTCTATCTAGACCTTGCCGATTGGGGAGCAGGAATGGCCAGGTACGATGCCGTGGAAAACAGTCCGGCTGCTCTGAAGTTGTCTTCACTTGATTCCTAATTTTTCCATAGTATCCCTGTACAGGATGTTGATGCTGCTGCCTCCGTCTATCAGTACTCGCGAGAAGCGAGCGGCCTGCCTATCAGTAGCCAAGGTCACGCTCAAAACCAAGGCGTAGGAGCCCGGATTCGGCATCACCTCTGGGTGATCAGCTCTGGTCCAACTGATAGGCCTCTCGGACCAATGCATGCACTCCGGAGTATCTGACGCCACTGCGTTTACTTCTTGCTGCTGTTGGCGCCTGCTACGTTGGTCATCCGCTATACTGGTGAACACCACATAGGCTCCGTGCTCATCCGGGAACTCGTCTTGTATCGCGCCGACTGGCCTGACGGCCGGCTGCTAGGGCGGCAGTGGAGGAGGCGGCCCAGCAGGAGGGGGAGGGAGCAGGCCGTCCCCCTTGGCGATTTTGGTCAGCCAGTGGCATTTCCTGGTGGTGTGGTTTGACGGCTTCACGCCGCTGTGGAACTTGCAGGGACCATCTAAAGTCTGCTCGTAGGAGAAAGCCGGCAACCAGTTGGACTTGCCGCCTTTCTGCTGCTTCGCCGGAGGCTGCCCCTCAGGTTGTTGGTCTTCAACCGTTGCGACCTGCCGACTGCTGGAAGTTGGCTGCGGGGCCTTGCGCTTGTGATCATTCTGCTGCTGTCTCCGACTGGTGTCTCCAGCTAGAGTTCTGGGAGCTTGAGGGGCTACTTTGCCAGTCGCACTAACTTGAATCTCTGTCTTCATAGAGGAGTCGGCCGTGGCATATTTGTCTGCAATGACCAGCAACTCGTCGAGGGTCTCTGGCTCATCACAGAGGAGCCTGTGCTTGAGGAGGGTGCCTTCTCTGCATCCGGCGGTAAAGTAGTCGATAGCCTGCACATCGTGCACGCCCTCGCAGGAGTTCCGGAGTTCGCCCTATCGCGTGAGGTAGTCGCGAGTTGACTCGTCTTGGCCTTGAACGCACAAGGAGAGTTGACGCGGCTTGGGGGGTCGCTTGTACGTGCTGGTGAAGCTGCGGATGAAAGCCTCGGTGAAGTCGACCCAACTGTTGATGGTGCGCGGCTTCAAACTGTTCAACCATGTCCGGGCCGTGCCCTGGAGCATGAGCGGGACGTACTTCACGGCGACTCGCTTGTTGCCGTTCGCTATGTTGACGGCCGTGGAGTAGTCAATTAGCCAGTCTTCGGGCTTCATGGAGCCGGTGTACTTGGGTGTGTCTCGGGGGAGCGTGAACCCTTTGGGGAAAGGCTCATCTCGGATGCGGGGCCCAAGGCAAGGCGGACCCAGCTCATCTTCTTCTTCTAGCGCCAGGGATTGGTGGAGTCGGTCGATCCGGTGGCGGGCGTCATTCTCTCCGACTCCCTCTCGGCGACCAAGGCGGCCACCGAGAGTCGGATGCTCAACGGGCGGCGGGGAATCTCACCGCTCTCTTCTTGGCGGGGGAGGCAGGTAGTCGTCCTACCGCTCTACTACTCTCGGACGGCCGTCTTGGTCGCGATTGATAGAGATGTGAGTCCGACTGCGACTGACAGCCGGCCCTTTGTCTTTTCTTCGGCGGACTCCACCAGTCGGCGTCCGGGAGGTCGCACCTTGATCTCGGCGGGGAGGCAAGTCATCGTAGGGTTGCGGCGGCGCATTGGTGCGGCCGCCGGCCGCATTCTACATAGCAGCTGCGTCGAGGAGTTGCTGGACTCGCTCCGTCATCATGCAGTGCTCTTCGCCTTCGAAGTTCTTCAGCTCGTCAGTCGCTGCTTGGGCGGCGCGGATGTTCTCCGTAGGGGTAGCATATACGGGACGACTGGCCACGAACAAGTCGGCGATGGCCGCGCCGCGCTGCCGGACCGCGCCTAGGCGGCTAGGCCCCGTCGGAGCCGGCGAGCCGCCCACGGCACGATCCATCTCGCGCTGCTAGGCTTCTGACAAGCGCCTCATGCTTGCCAGCTTCTTGGCGCCTTCGATGATCTGAAGGCGGCGTGTCTCCAGCGTCTCGGCGTCAGCATCCTCCAGAATGGGTGCCGTCAGGTCTCGCAGAGCCGCGTCGAGCGGGTCATCGTAGATCACCATGTTGGAGGGGAACGTGTCAAGCGACATGCTGTCGGAGTCGACCAGCATCGGGTCAGTGGAGCCTACGGACTCCAAGTCCATGGCAGGCTCGCCGGCGACGTGGAGTTGGTCGAGGAGGCCCGCGAGGAGGCTCTGGGGGCCACTCGTGCCTGCGTCGGACACAGGCTCATCGGAGAGGCGAACCTCACCGATAAGATCGGCGAGGCAGCTGGCCACAAAGGCGATCTCAGCGCCGTGCAGCGCATCGGCACAGACGCCATCCGGCGTGCCGGGCTAGCTGTGCTCGCCAGGGAGGAACAGGGTTCCCGTCCAGAGCAGATCTCCGCACGACGGTGCACCTCGCCCCACGGTGGGCACCAAATGTCAGGGGTTGGATACGACATATGCCAAAGGATGGCTTATCATGGTGGGAGCGAGTAGAACGTCGCCGGTGCCTGGAAGCGGGATGAGGCGAAGACATGCACGCCGGCGGAACTTACCTAGCTTCAGGGCTCTCCTAGGAGATAACACCCCTACTGCTGCTCTGCAGGGTCTCCGCATGATCACTAAGGCAAAGTGACTACAATGGTGCTCCTGGAGCTGTTTCGGGAGGCAGGAGAGGGCAAGGCTAGCTCTCTCCGCCCTGTGCTATCTGGTCTATCTCTATCTGTAGGTCCGAACCCTTTGCATGGGTGCCCCGGAGGGTTTATATAGGCCTACCCCCCGGGGTACAATAGTAATCCGGCTGGGCGCGGTCCCAGCCGTCTGTCTCTCAGGCCGCCGTCCTCCCCGCCGGCTTCTGGGGCCCGCCGTCTGGTGGGTCCCGCGGACAGGCTTGATACTGTAGCGGCACTCCTGATGACGCATGCTTGGTCTTTGGGTCGTGGCAACAATGCCACCGTCTATCGGGCGGTCACTGTCGCCATTCCCCATCCTATCTGGTTAATGGCTCATGGGGCCCTGGGGAGGAGTCGGCCGACTCCAGGGAGGCCGACTCCACAGGTCCGTCTTCGCGGCGCTCAGGCCGCCTTCGGCCCACCCACTGACAAGCGGCCCCGCCGCCTTCGGGTCGTATAGGCCGGCGTTGTGGGCACAGTGCGTTGTGCACTGTGGCTGAGGTCAGGGCAGGCATGGCAACAGTGTCGCGCCTCACCGGAGATCTTCCAGCGATACGGCTCACTGTAGCCATGCCGGCCTTTCGTAAGCAGGGGGAACGGCCACGCCGTGACCGTACCCCACATCATACTTCAAGATGAGGGAGGAGTCATGGGCCGACTCTCCATAGTCGGCCTCTCTGGAGGTCGCCAGCTTGGAGCGACTTATCTCGGAGTCGCCGTCTGGGACTCGGCTTGTCTTGGAATCGTCCCTGGGACTCGGCATATTCTGGAGTCGCTCCTGGGACTCGGCCTGAGGGGCGCGGCCTACCCCGATGTCTTGAAAGGTCCTGGGACTTGGGTTAGCCTACCCGTGGCCCATTACTCTGACAGCCTCCTTTTAATAGAGAACCGGAACGAAGCATTAACACATAGTGAAAACATGAACTCCTCAAACTACGGTCATCACTGGGAGTGGTCCCGACTATTGTCACTCCGGGGTTGCTGGATCATAACACGTAGTAGGTGACTATAACTTGCAAGATAGGATCTAGAACATGGATATAATTGTGATAACATAAACGGTTCAGATCTGAGTTCATGGCACCTAGGCCCAAAGTGACAAGCATTAAGCATAGCAAAGTCATAGCAACATCAATTTTATAACATAGTGGATACGAGAGACCAAGCCCTAACAAAACTAACTTGATTACATGATGAATCTCATCCAACTCCTCACCGACCAGTGAGCCTATGAAGTAATTACTCACTCCCACTGGGGGCATCATGGAATTGGTGATGGAGAAGGGTTGATGATGACGAAGAACGAAGATCCCCCTCTTCGGAGCCCCAAACGGACTCCAGATCTGGCCTCCCGATGAAGAACAAGAGGTGATAGCGGCTCCGTCTCATGGATCACAATAATTCTTTCTCCCTGATTTGTTTCTGTAAAAATAGGATTTTATAGCATCGGTTTCAGGTTCTACGGGGCCACCAGGTGGGGACAACCGACCTGGGCTCACCAAGAGAGGGGTGTGTCGGTGTCAAAACCAACAGGTCTCGGGTAGGGGGTCCTGAACTGTGCTTCTAAGGATCAAATGTATCAGGAGACAGGGACAGGATGTTTACCCAGGTTCGGGCCCTCTTAATGGAGGTAATACCCTGCTTCCTGCTTGATTGACTTTGATGAGTATACGGGTTAAAAGACTTGATCTACCTCGAGATTGTAATGGCTAAACCCTAGATGTCTAGCCTGTATGTTTATGATTATTGCCTCTACGGACTAACCCCTCCGGTTTATATAGACACCAGAGGGGGCTAGGGTTGTACAGTGTCGGTTTACAGAGAAAGGAATCTTCATATCCAAATGCCAAGCTTGCCGTCCACGCAAAGGAGAGTCCCATCTGGACATGGGGGAAAGCCTTATATCTTGTATCTTCATGGCCCATCAGTCCGGCCCATGTCACATAGCCCGGACGCCCGAAGACCCCCTAATCCAGGACTCCCTCAGTATCCCCTAAACCAGGCTTCAATGATGATATGTCCGGCGCGTAGATTGTCTTCAACTTTGCAAGGCAGGTTCCTCCTCCGAACACTTCAAAGTAGTTGATCAACAAGAACTATATCCTGCTCTATTTAAAAGTTACAACCCACTACCACAAGGGCATAATACTTAATCAAAAAACATGATATGTCTTTACTGACAGTTTTGCTGGCGAGACGTTTCGTCTGGCATCTTCATTATTTCAAATCGCTTTTCAATCTCCCGTTTTGCGTTTTGAGACTAAGCCTCCGGTGACACGCCTTGTGAAAGTAGAGATCATGTCCCCTTATTACGGGATTCTCACAATACGGGCTTGTGAAATCCAACCGTGCCATTCGCACCCCTTGGGAATAGGCAAGCTTTAAGGCTTGTGGGGGGACGATTGATATTCACTGCCTTTATAAGGAGATAAGGATCCACCTTTTTACCCCACGCCTTCTTCTTCCCCAGCCCATCCGCCCTCGAGCTCTAGCGCCCAAGTCTCGACTTCTTCCATTGCCACAAAGCACTACAACCATGTCCGGGTCCGGCTCTCAAGGCAAGTGGGTGGCCTCCTCTGTCACCGAGGAGGATATCACGAGGCTCCGGGAGGCGATGTACCTGACTGCGGAAATCCCACAAAGGCTCCCTGCCAAAGGGTAGGTCATCCCCACACCAAAGCCTGGTGAGAGGGTTGTGTTCATCCCTCACTTCCTTCGTGGGTTAGGGTTTGCTCTACACCCTTTTGTTCGCGGTCTTATGTTCTATTACGGGCTAGCCTTCCACGACCTACCCCAAACTCTTTCCTCCATATCTCGGCGTTTATCGTAATGTGTGAGGTTTTTCTCCGTATCTCCCCACACTTCGGCTTGTGGCTCAAGACATTCAACGTGAAGCCAAAGGTGGTCGACGGGGAGCACGCGGAGTGCGGTGGCGCTATGGTGAGCAAGCTCGCCAATGTTACCTGGCCAGAAGGGGCCTTCGTGGGAACCGTCAAGGTATGGCAGCAGGAGTGGTTCTACATCACCGAACCCCGCGGCACCAAATGGGCGGCCGCTCCTACATTCAGATCCGGTCCCCCACTATGGCTCGCATTATGGATCAATAAGGGTCTGCATTGGGGATCATCCAACGAGGTGCTGATGCTGCAAAAGCGCATCAAAAACATCATCGAAAAAGACACCAGTCTTACTAATGTGATCAAAGTGATGCTCATCCGCCGAACCCTTCCGTTCCAGCGATGGTCTCTCCGTATGTGGGAGTTCAATCCAGAAGGGCCGTGCACCCTGCAGCAATTCTTCGGCACAACCAACAAAGGGATCTGGAAACTGCTCTTCAAGGCTCAAAAGTCTTGGCCGGATACATCTAAGGACATCGGCCTCGACTGCAACCATCCGGACACCACGGTAAGCGCTCCATTTCTGAACGTAGCTTAGTCCGTTAATCTAAAGTGACACACTGAGAATTCCATCCTTTAATCAGGGCTGGATAAAGAAGGCGGAGCAAATCAGGTGTTCGGCTCCACTTCCCTAAAACCCACCTGATCCTTTGTTAATGAAGATGCTGGTCCCAGCGCCGTACCAAGCGCCGAAGAAGAAGGACAAGAAGAAGAGCAGGAAGGCCGAAGGTGGCCTTTACCCTAAAGGTACATCGGACGCTATGTCCGGGGGGACCGAGGCTCCCTCCTCCGAAGACGAAGATGAAGAGGAGGAAGAAAGCGATAACCCTCCTCCCCAGGGGAGGAAAAGGGCGGCCTCCGGAGACCTGGAGGTGGAGGCACCCAAGAGGGGAAAGATATCCCTGTTGGATGGCTCGGATTCGAAAGGCAAAGCCGTCCCAAAACACCGCCCCTGGGTCAAGCCCCTTGCCGAATTGTAAGTAACTAAGGATGCTCTATACACATCCAATTCTTTTCTAATTGCAGGAATAATATTAAATTACATGTTGTAGCCCGACCCGCGATCTCCCTCAAGTATCATGGTCATCGAGGGATCTACCACCGAAGATGATGGAGAGTGAGACACCTCCACAAGCTTCCTCGCCCCCTAGGGCGGATGACATCGAGGTGTCGTTCCAAAGGACTTCTCCAGATCACCGAGAGGTACAGGGAACCATCAACGATGGGGGCCCTGGGTTGTTCGGCCCCCACTCGAATACTGCCCCGGATACGGATCCAGAGTCGGGAGAGAGGCCCCCTTCAAGGAAGGGGGGAGCGCCTAATACTGCGGCAACCTCCATGAATCCAGAGGCGATGGACACCCTGATGGACGTAATGCAAAGTGCGTCCGTCTTGGAGGAGCACCGTACCTTGATGTGTACGGTGGTTGAAAAGATTCGGTCTGCCAAAAGCGGGCTGAATGAAGCCTTCACGAGCCTACTAACAGGCTTCAAGGTATGAGATCTAATGTATTTAGCTGATTTCCATATGAACAATACGCCTGTATATAGAGAGTAGCCCCTAAGACTCTGGTCGACCCATAAAAAAGGGCGAACTGAGGATCTATAGATATCTGCAGGAAGTAACATACTTATTTTATTGGAAAAATAGGCTTCACTATTAGCGGCAACCGCCCAGGCTACGGAGGTTTCCGAACTAAAGAAGAAACTGAAGCTGGCCGATGAGGACCTTGTCCTCATTAACAAGCGGCTCGACGAGGCCAAGGTATGCTTCGAACATCCCTTTTGTGCCTATATGAATGTGCCAACACTAGGTTGAAACTTAGACCTTATTATTTGCATAATTGCAGATGGCGCTGCCGAGGTCGAGTCCCTTAGGGGTGAATTTGCCCGGGCCAAGGAGAAAGCCAGGGTGAGCAATGCGGCCGCTGATAAAGCGGCTGCAGATTTGAAGGCCGAACTGGCCACCGGGCACTAGTTTGAGGAGTGGATATCTATCATAGAGCAAGAGCTCAGGGACGCCGCCCGCAAGTGCGAGTCCCTCGAGAAGGAGAATAAAGCCAAGGCGACCGAACTCGGAAAAGCCCTTCAGGAGGCCAAAGATGCGCGGTCCGAATCCAGAGCGGCTCGCGAAGAGATCCGGTAGGCCGGACAGATAGCGGCTAGTAAGACCTTTCTTTTACAGACGAAGTTTGGTGATCGGAGATATGCCTTGTTTAATTGACTGTGGAGTTCTTCAGACGGTTTGGCGGATCTTCCATAGAGTACCTCCGTGTCAGGACCCTGACTCAATGCCACATCGATCTAGCATGTAACACCTCATATCACTTTGTGGCCTCACGCACGGTATTCCCACGGGTGTCGCCTTACCTTTGCCCAGGACCGTTTGCGCCTTTTGGCACACGTATATGACAGTGTCGCTAGCATCCATATGATAAGGAGCCCGGGCTGACATGGCTAGTCATAAACCCAAAGTGGCACAGACTTACAGGGACAGGCATCCATGACCCAGCATCGAACGTGTCGGTCATCAGCGAGTGAATCCAGGCTGTAGCACTGGCTAGCAGGACTCGGGTGAACCGGGCTGTAGCGGGCTAACAGGACTCCGCTATCCATCGCGTGACATTTCCCCGAAGGGACAGACACAGGAACGAAGGACACATGCCGGCCAGCCTAAGTGTTCCGGAGCACTAGCAAGCTACCAAGGCTCGGTGGAAACACTAGGAGACATTTCCCGGTAAGAGAGGCTACTAAAGATAAACAACTAGATGGTCAGATCCCACACATACCAAGCATTTCAATAACATACACACAATATGCTCGATATGTGCAATACAACATGGCATCACAAAATGACTCTACGACTCAAGTAGTTTATTCAATAGGCTCCGAGGAGCGAGATATTACAATCATGGGTCTCATGACCCAACAATCAGAGCATACAAGTCAAAGCACAAGCGGAAGCTTATCATGTCTGGGTACAGACATCTATAAATGAAAAAGGCTGAGAAGCCTGACTATCTACCAGATCCTGTCGAGGGCACAAGATCGTAGCTGAGGTAACAAGCTAAACGTCGAAGTCCAAGCGGAACTACTAGTGAGACTGAAGTCTCTCTACAAAAACATAAAATAGGCAAACGTGAGTACAAATGTACCCAGCAAGACTTACATCAGAACTAACTACATATGCATCATTATCAACCAAGGGGATGGTGGGGTTTAACTGCAGCAAGCCAGCTTTGACACGGTGGCTATCCTGAACTACGACTGCAAGTAACTCTTTTGAGGTGGCGCACACGAGTCCACATATTCACCATATCAATACACCACTATGGATCCGCTCCCGTCTCCCTACGAGAACGCCATCCATAGCACTCACGCTTATCTTGCGTATTTTAAAGTATCCACTTTCACTTGTCTATGAACTGATATAGGCAACCCAGAAGTCCTTTTCCGCGGACATGGCTATTCGAATAGATGATGTTAACCCTGCAGGGGTGTACTTCTTCACACATGCTCTCACCACTTACCGCCGTTTACACGACATGTACTCGGCAACCTTCAAGCGGAAGCCCAACGTGGGTGTCGGCCACGGCCTGCCTAAACACTCGAGTCTCTAGTCCAGGTTTATCTCCTATTCGGGTTCCATCCATGAGGAGATCCGGCCGGAGTTTCGCTCACAGCCCCAAACGATATGAACAGGGTTCCCGAGACACCAAACGGGTGCCCGGTACACCGTGCCACGTGCCTACTGCATCACAGCCCACCCCTACGGTCAGTGCTGCGCACGGCCTCCAGCATACTACAAACACCAGAAACTACTTGCAACTCCTGGACAGAGGACAAGGGTGATTAAGAAGCCGAGAGGGTCCATTGGTTTCGGGCCCAATGCGTGGTAGTAGCTGAATCATGGATCACAAACACAGAACTCAGTTCCTAAGGACGGCTGCAATGAGACAACCCACCATGTACTCCTACATGGCCTCTCACTGCTACCTTTACCAAATCGTATTCACACACTTAGCTCACACACAGTAGGACATGTTCATACACCTCTGATTCATCCCGGATGAATCAGACCTGACACAACTCTAAGCAATAGCAGGCATGACAAACAAACATGAATGAGTAGGCACAACAGGGCTCAAACAACTCCTACTCATGCTAGTGGGTTTCATCTATTTACTGTGGAATGACAGGTCATGCAAAGGATAAAGCGGTTCAGCTACCACAGCAAGTAACAGTTGAATTGTTGTTGTCTTAATGCAGTAAAAGAGAGTAGGGCGAGAGAGTAGGATTGTATTGGAATGAACAAGGGGGTTTTGCTTGCCTGGCACTTCTGAAGATAGCATTGAGTCTTCATCAGTGTCAACGATCACATCATCGGTACAACGTCTATCGAGGGGGAACAACACCGGCAAACACAGAAGAAACACGATCAATGCAATGCACAATATGATGCATGCTATGTCATGGCAATATGAATGTGTTTTGGGCTAATGCACCTAGCTATGATTTAAATGAAGTTGGTTTGAATACAAGATTCCAAATTCAAACTCCACATGTGATTATTCAAATGCCATTGAATTGATTTGTGCTATACAGCAGCTATAAGTTGTTCTAACATGCATGAAAATGGTACAGATGGATTCCTTGAATTTTTCTGATAATTTTTCATATATAAATTATTTAATTTGGAGTTACTGTTGAATTTCTATGAATTATTGAAGTTTAGGGCATTTTCTGAAATTTCCTGAATAATAATAAATCCAGAAAATCTATTACTACGTCAGCATGACTTCACGGTGACGTCAGCAAGTCAAGGGGCGTTGTCCAGGTCAAATCTGACCTGTGGGACCCATATGTCAGTGTCACAGTTAGTTAACAGGGGGTTATCTGCTTAATTAAAGGATTAGGGGGGGTCGGGGCCCACTGGTCAGTGTTAGTGGCTAATTAGGTTTAGTTAATATTTAACTAAAGTTAGCAGGGCCTGGCCCCACTAGTCAGCGACCCTGGGGGGTCAAACCCCAGGTCGATCAGGTCAAACCTGCCGGTGACTTGTCGCCGGCGATGACAGAAACGGCGGGGCGGCTCGGGATTGCGATATAGGGAACCATTCGAGGCGCCGTTGGGCTCTACGGAAAGCTGGCGATCCCGCGCATCCAACAGTGCAACCGGGGCGAGCTGGGGTGGCCGGAGCTCACCGGAATGAAGCTCACGGCGGCGTCGGCGTTCGGGTGAACTGGGTTTCGGGGTTAGGGAGCACGACAGGAGGCAAAGAGGGGTGTTACGACCTCCTGGGGTTGCACGGAGCACGGCCGCGTGCTCGGTTGCAGCTCTAGGCAACGGTGGCTACGGCGGCGACATGGCCGGCGGTGAAGAGCTCTCGGCTCCGGTGGATATTGGCGTTAGCGGGAGAAAAAGTGCTAGGGGAGGGAGGGGATCGACGCAGCAGCTTACAGCGGATCGAACGAAGGGGTTGGTGAGCTTGGGGGCGTCCTCGTTGCTGCAAATCGAGCGGCGACTATCGGCGGCGGTCGAGGATGAAGACGACGGCGTGGAGGCGATGCAGAGCTTCTGAGGGGCTTGGCTTGGTGGGGAGGAAGAGGGGGTCGAGGCGGAGCTCCTGGGCGGCTCAAGGGGACGAGGGAGGGGCCATGGCCGCGGTGGTGCAAGTCAGCGGCGGCAGGCGCGTTCGGTAATGAGAGGGAGGAAGAGCAGAGGAGGGGAATGAGCTCGGTGGGAGAGGGGAGAGGCACCAGAGGGTTTGGGGGAGTGAGGGGGAAGGTGCTGGGCGTCTCCGTGGCGCGGATTAGGACGAAGGGCGGCCTCCAGCGCGAAGCAGGAGGTGGCCGGGGCTCTCGGGCGCGCGCCACGCCTCGGTCCTTCTGGCGAGGAGGAAGACGACAGGGGGGGAGTGGAGATGGGCTGGGCCGGTTTCTGCAGCAGGCCGCACAGGTAGGCGCCAGGTAAGTGGCCTAGTGGCCTTCTCTCTCTCTTTTTTATTTCTGTTCTGTTTTTCTATTTAATTGCCACTGAATTCAAATTCAAACAAATTTGAAAACAGTGCCAAAACTCCCCTGGATGATTTTATGTCACTTAAGGTCTACTCCTCATAAACATAAAATATCTCAGGGCATTTGAAAATATATTCATTATATATTATGAATATAAATCCAAATTCAAATAAAATATTGATTTAAAATCAGAGCCCAAATAATTCCTTAGAAATGTCCCACAATTTTGGTTTGATTTATAACTCTTGCCAAAATTGTCAGAGCTATTTCTAGGGCATTTTGGATTTACTGATTGCAATTTTAGGGTTTCTTGCCCCTTTATTAAAATGATTTCCGAGGCTTTCAATTTCCTCATTTCAACTTTCGGAATATAGACATGATGCACACATGAAGCTAGCCTAGAGCATTACCAGAAGCTAGGGATGTGACAACTCACCCCCACTAAAAAAGAATCTCGACCCGAGATTCAAGTGTTGGGTAAGACGAAGGGGAAACACAAACTAGTATAATCCTCACGATCCAGGGTGCACTTCAAAGGAACGTTGTTTCGATCACCATCTTTGTCTCGACGTCTTGCTCTGAGAACTCCAACTATCATGACAACGAGAGGAAGGAAAGACCCTAAAAGAATTGTTCTTCTCGAAGGTCGAACAACTCAGGATTAACCCACGGAATGAGACATAGCAACATCTCTCGAGCTGAGAGACGAAGCACACACCCATAGTAATGGAGTGAAGCAGATGACAAGGGTTCACTAGGTAGACAACAATTCCACACCTAAGAGGGTGGTGAACGGTTGTCAACGTAGCGAGGAGTTGAGTTGCCATGATATCACAACGAGACACCTTAGGGATGGTGACTCGTAGATATATCCCCTTAAGTGGCAAAAAGAATTACTTTTGATTCAGAGATCATTGAGATTCTTTAAACCAGCCTAAGGCAATTCTCGAGCGATCGTTTGGAGGGGGTCGGTAGAATGGCATACTCGGACTTGGATGATGTGGATTACCTTGTTGAAGACAACGCAATGGATGAGTTTTGCTTACCACCGGAAATGGAAGGGACCCATGGTAGAATGGCACATTGGCGGTGCAAGCTGGGAACAAAATGCAAATGCTGGGAATGATTCTGGTAACTGGGGAAAAACCCAACAATAGAGAGTGAGTTCACTGTTTGAAAAGGTCATAGCATTGCCGAGGAAACTGAGAGGAATCCCAGTTAGAGCCGATGATAACACGTAGCACTTGTGCGTGCCCTCAAGAACTTGAGCATTTCCATAATCAACAAGGTTTTACCAACATCCATGTCAAGGATCCTGGCAACACAACATACTACCATGATGGATGGTGATGGAGGATGCCGATGCGAAAGAAGATAACACTTTCTCAGATTTCACCTTAGGGAGGCCTAGGGATCAAAATCTAGATGATCGACCGAGAGACATTTAGCACTCCGCTTCTAATGTTCTCCTTGATGTGCTAGTTTAACCCATTCATAGATATGGTTTGATATCTAGAACATCAAGTAAAAGGTCAGACTTTGGAAACACAAAAATCATAAGGAACAACTAGGGAGGTAAATCCTACGAAATCCTTATGGGGAGGTGGCCAACTTCTTCAATCAAGATACTGCAATAATAGGTCTTTCGGCTGGGAGGTGCTGGCCACGACATCCACTTTATCAGTTATCGAGGGACCAATATTATAGTTCTTGGGAAATGTTCCAAACCATCATATCTGCCTGAGATTCAGATCTGGTTGGTGTCAGGATATTCCAGACTCATCGAGCCTAGGAAGATAAATGAAAGTTTGCAACACAATTCGACGAGATAACGTTGCGAGATTCTCGGGAAATGAACTACGATAGCAAACTCCAAAACATGAGCTGGTTCTGCTACAAACATGTGAACACATTGTCCAAGACAAGCATGACCACAAAGTAGTCTTATAATAAAACACTACCGAGTTCAGGAGGGGGAATCATCAACGAGGGTATCGAAGTCCTTACATAAGTCCGAATTAGCTCTTATGAAGGAACTCCTTCTCCTTGAACAAATCAATCAGTGGCTTGGTGTGCTAGGGATACATATAGATTGAAGGTTGCAAGTCTTCAAACCCCAGAATTCTTCGCACGTGTGCATGACTGATTTGGAATGATTCCAAAGAAAGCAACATTGACTTTCTCGAATCCACGGCGGCAACTTGCATCAGATGCACATGAATTTAAAGGAAGTCACTACCTTCATCCAAACATATGCTTCATGAGCTAGCATGAACAAATGCTTTCAAAAGTTTCCAACACTAGCTTAATGTTCAACAAAATCATGGAGGAGATAAGGATGTTGTCAATGGGCTCAACAACAATTCATCTAGGTTTCCTTTTAAAAGGAATTCCATAGTTAAGTGAACACGGTGATAGCATTGGTCAGACCAAAGATGTAATGGTGTATGCTCGAGGGATCAACCACGAATAAGACAACATTACGAGCATCGTTGGTTCTGGTCTGATTGGATGATAGCCCATACTCCAATCAAAGGTTGGCTAAAAATGATAGGCCCATTAACTGCTCACGAGGTTCAGTCGATGAAAATATCAACTTTCTTCAACACACATACAAGACATCCCTTATAATGAACTATATCGGACAAGCTTCTATCTTCCAACTCTCCAAGTTGATGCATAGCTTAACCAACTAGCTCAGGGGTATCCAACACGGATTCCTGGAGGAAGGGTGGTTTACAGGATAAACCAACTTGATCACGAGCTCAACACAACAGTCAGGTGACAACCTGGTGATACTTTCGAGAAGACATTCGGAAAATCACGAACCACCGGTATGTTACTAAGCTCGAGAACAATCTCGCTTTTGAGGGCAAGACGATATGATCAAATGAGTGAGGACTTGAAATAATTCCTATCTCATTGGTCGAGGAGTGCACCAGAAATAGGGACTAGGTAGCACAATCAATCTTAGGGTGACGATTCAATAATCAACACGCTAAGAATGAGGTTATCGTCCATTTAACTACCAAGCAACAGAGTTGCTAGCAATATTGATTTCACACGCCATGATTCATTTGTCGGCATTCCGGTTACAATAACACAGGAACCAAGGAATGAACAATGATGGCAAGAAGTATCACTGTACCAAGAGTTCATAGGATGGTGTGCAATTCCTATAACAATCTCGATATAAAATATGTAATACTCCAAGGTAGAGTAGAACAAAAGCTGGATTAGCAATTTGATCTGCGGAGCACAACTTCTTTGACCCAATCCTGGATAGGGAAGAGGTACTGGAGTTTGTTTCTCCTAGTCATTCCGCGATAGAACGGCTTGACGGACCACAAGAGTAATAGGCATCGATAAACGAACGCACGCATACTCTTGACTATCAATTGATAGACGAAGGTCAGTAGACAACTAAAAAGGGACAACTCAAAGGAACATATAACTTCCTGAGTTGTGGATGCATAGATTAGTATGTCGAACCAAGTTCAACATAATTCTTCCGGATAACCCATGCAGAAAGGTTGAGCTGGCAGGGTCACAACATAGCATGGAGAGCTCATCGAGAGCACTCTTGTTGTCATCTTTTGGTTCAGAAGAACTCCTGCCAAGAATGGTTCATGGTAATTGGAAGAAGGATGTCCCACGAACCTCAAGAACTATCGCAAAGGTTACTAATATCCTAAAGGAACTAGCAAACACTATCAACATGAGGTAAGTAGAGTGAATCTCGGGTTCAAAACCCAGGAATAGAATACCTACTACTAAGTAGCATCACGGAATGCTTTCGAGAATAAAGGCCAGAATCTTCACACTGAGACACAAATCATGGCTAAATTACTAGATGATCCCCTAAGACACCTAGGGTCATAATACCAGCTCCAACATATATGTCAAGGCAATAAAGTACCTCAACTCACTGATTTGTGTGATTAATCTGACCAAAGGCACATTGGAAACAGAAGGAAGGGATTTGCAAATGCATCCGACTATTTTAGAAACCTGGGATGACTCGGACAGCATAACGGCTGTAAATGCTCAAAAGGTTTGGAGACATACTACAAAATGGTGGCATAACCACTCAAAAGCACAATATAAAGGTTTCGAGATCAACAGTTAACATACAGAAGTAGTAAAGGCTGAACTGAGATTTAAAACTAACAATTCTATAGGTCTATGGTTTAGTAACACGTGATCCTGATGGAAAGAAGAGATAGCCTAGTTCTTAATCCCCGTAGAAGAGAAGATGATGACTCAGATCAGAAGGCCATGAGGTATAAGGAGTAAAAAGAGCCTTACGTTCCATCCCACAATCAATTCCCTTATATAACTAAAGAATTTGTAGACTCAACTTCGACCAGTTTGGCTTGGTAATCCTACAGGCAGTCAAGCTCTGATACCAACGCTGTCAGGACCCCGACTCAATGCCACATCGATCTAGCATGTAACACCTCATATCACTTTGCGGCCTCACGCACGGTATTCCCACGGGTGTCGCCTTACCTTTGCCTGGGACCGTTTGCGCCTTTTGGCACACATATATGACAGTGTCGCTAGCATCCATATGATAAGGAGCCCGGGCTGACATGGCTAGTCGTAAACCCAAAGTGGCACAAACTTACAGGGACAGGCATCCATGACCCAGCATCGAACGTGTCGGTCATCAGCGAGTGAATCCAGGCTGTAGCACTGGGCTAGCAGGACTATGGTGAACCGGGCTGTAGCGGGCTAACAGGATTCCGGTATACATCGCGTGACATTTCCCCGAAGGGACAGACACAGGAACGAAGAAGGACACATGCCGGCCAGCCTAAGTGTTCCGGAAGAGTAGCAAGCTACCAAGGCTCGGTGGAAACACTAGGAGACATTTCCCGGTAAGAGAGGCTACTAAAGATAAACAACTAGATGGTCAGATCCCACACATACCAAGCATTTCAATAACATACACACAATATGCTCGATATGTGCAATACAACATGGCATCACAAAATGACTCTACGACTCAAGTAGTTTATTCAATAGGCTCCGAGGAGCGAGATATTACAATCATGGGTCTCATGACCCAACAATCAGAGCATACAAGTCAAAGCACAAGCGGAAGCTTATCATGTCTGGGTACAGACATCTATAAATGAAAAAGGCTGAGAAGCCTGACTATCTACCAGATCCTGTCGAGGGCACAAGATCGTAGCTGAGGTAACAAGCTAAACGTCGAAGTCCAAGCGGAACTACTAGTGAGACTGAAGTCTCTCTGCAAAAACATAAAATAGGCAAACATGAGTACAAATGTACCCAGCAAGACTTACATCAGAACTAACTACATATGTATCATTATCAACGAAGGGGATGGTGGGGTTTAACTGCAGCAAGCCAGCTTTGACACGGTGGCTATCCTGAACTACGACTGCAAGTAACTCTTTTGAGGTGGCGCACACGAGTCCACATATTCACCATATCAATACACCACTATGGATCCGCTCCCGTCTCCCTACGAGAACGCCATCCATAGCACTCACGCTTATCTTGCGTATTTTAAAGTATCCACTTTCACTTGTCTATGAACTGATATAGGCAACCCAGAAGTCCTTTTCTGCGGACACGGCTATTCGAATAGATGATGTTAACCCTGCAGGGGTGTACTTCTTCACACACGCTCTCACCACTTACCGCCGTTTACACGACATGTACTCGGCAAGCTTCAAGCGGAAGCCCAACGTGGGTGTCGGCCACGGCCTGCCTAAACACTCGAGTCTCTAGTCCAGGTTTATCGCCTATTCGGGTTCCATCCATGAGGAGATCCGGCCGGAGTTTCGCTCACAGCCCCAAACGATGTGAACAGGGTTCTCGAGACACCAAACGGGCGCCCGGTACACCGTGCCACGTGCCTACCGCATCACAGCCCACCCCTACGGTCAGCGCTGCGCACGGCCTCCAGCATACTACAAACACCAGAAACTACTTGCAACTCCTGGACAGAGGACAAGGGTGATTAAGAAGCCGAGAGGGTCCATTGGTTTCGGGCCCAATGCGTGGTAGTAGCTGAATCACGGATCACAAACACAGAACTCAGTTCCTGAGGACGACTGCAATGAGACAACCCACCATGTACTCCTACATGGCCTCTCACCGCTACCTTTACCAAATCGTATTCACACACTTAGCTCACACACAGTAGGACATGTTCATAAACCTCTGATTCATCCCGGATGAATCAGACCTGACACAACTCTAAGCAACAGCAGGCATGACAAACAAACATGAATGAGTAGGCACAATAGGGCTCAAACAACTCCTACTCATGCTAGTGGGTTTCATCTATTTACTGTGGAATGACAGGTCATGCAAAGGATAAAGGGGTTCAGCTACCGCAGCAAGTAACAGTTGAATTGTTGTTGTCTTAATGCAGTAAAAGAGAGTAGGGTGAGAGAGTAGGATTGTATCGGAATGAACAAGGGGGTTTTGCTTGCCTGGCACTTCTGAAGATAGCATTGAGTCTTCATCAGTGTCAACGATCACATCATCGGTACAACGTCTCTCGAGGGGGAACAACACCGGCAAACATAGAAGAAACACGATCAATGCAATGCACAATATGATGCATGCTATGTCATGGCAATATGAATGTGTTTTGGGCTAATGCACCTAGCTATGATTTAAATGAAGTTGGTTTGAATACAAGATTCCAAATTCAAACTCCACATGTGATTATTCAAATGCCATTGAATTGATTTGTGCCATACAGCAGCTATAAGTTGTTCTAACATGCATGAAAATGGTACAGATGGATTCCTTGAATTTTTCTGATAATTTTTCATATATAAATTATTTAATTTGGAGTTACGGTTGAATTTCTATGAATTATTGAAGTTTAGGGCATTTTCTGAAATTTCCTGAATAATAATAAATCCAGAAAACCTATTACTACGTCAGCATGACTTCACGGTGACGTCAGCAAGTCAACGGGCGTTGTCCAGGTCAAATCTGACCTGTGGGACCCATATGTCAGTGTCATAGTTAGTTAACAGGGGGTTATCTGCTTAATTAAAGGATTAGGGGGGTCGGGGCCCACTGGTCAGTGTTAGTGGCTAATTAGGTTTAGTTAATATTTAACTAAAGTTAGCAGGGCCTGGCCCCACTAGTCAGCGACCCTGGGGGGTCAAACCCCAGGTCGATCAGGTCAAACCTGCCGGCGACTTGTCGCCGGCGACGACAGAAACGGCGGGGCGGCTCGGGATTGCGATACAGGGAACCATTCGAGGCGCCGTTGGGCTCTACGGAAAGCTGGCGATCCCGCGCATCCAACGGTGCAACCGGGGCGAGCTGGGGTGGCCGGAGCTCACCGGAATGAAGCTCACGGCAGCGTCGGCGTTCGGGTGAACTGGGTTTCGGGGTTAGGGAGCACGACAGGAGGCAAAGAGGGGTGTTACGACCTCCTGGGGTTGCACTGAGCATGGCCGCGTGCTCGGTTGCAGCTCTAGGCAACGGTGGCTACGGCGGCGACATGGCCGGCGGCAAAGAGCTCTCGGCTCTGGTGGATATTGGCGTTAGCGGGAGAAAAAGTGCTAGGGGAGGGAGGGGATCGACGCAGCAGCTCACAGCGGATCGAACGAAGGGGTTGGTGAGCTTGGGGGCGTCCTCGTTGCTGCGAATCGAGCGGCGACCATCGGCGGCGGTCGAGGATGAAGACGACGGCGTGGAGGCGATGCAGAGCTTCCTGAGGGGCTTGGCTTGGTGGGGAGGAAGAGGGGGTCGAGGCGGAGCTCCTGGGCTGCTCAAGGGGACGAGGGAGGGGCCATGGCCACGGTGGTGCAAGTCAGCGGCGGCAGGCGCGTTCGGTGATGAGAGGGAGGAAGAGCAGAGGAGGGGAATGATCTCGGTGGGAGAGGGAAGAGGCACCAGAGGGTTTGGGGGAGTGAGGGGGAAGGTGCTGGGCATCTCCGTGGCGCGGATTAGGACGAAGGGCGGCCTCCAGCGCGAAGCAGGAGGTGGCCGGGGCTCTCGGGCGCGCGCCACGCCTCGGTCCTTCTGGCGAGGAGGAAGACGACAGGGGGGGATTGGAGATGGGCCGGGCCGGTTTCTGCAGCAGGCCGCACAGGTAGGCGCCAGGTAAGTGGCCTGGTGGCCTTCTCTCTTTTTTTTATTTCTGTTCTGTTTTTCTATTTAATTGCCACTGAATTCAAATTCAAACAAATTTGAAAACAGTGCCAAAACTCCCCTGGATGATTTTATGTCACTTAAGGTCTACTCCTCATAAACATAAAATATCTCAGGGCATTTGAAAATATATTCATTATATATTATGAATATAACTCCAAATTCAAATAAAATATTGATTTAAAATCAGAGCCCAAATAATTCCTTAGAAATGTCCCACAATTTTGGTTTGATTTATAACTGTTGCCAAAATTGTCAGAGCTATTTCTAGGGCATTTTGGATTTACTGATTGCAATTTTAGGGTTTCTTGCCCCTTTATTAAAATGATTTCCGAGGCTTTCAATTTCCTCATTTCAACTTTCAGAATATAGACATGATGCACACATGAGGCTAGCCTAGAGCATTACCAGAAGCTAGGGATGTGACACTCCGACACCACACAATTCTTCCGGGCTCAGGAGGGACATGCGCCGGAGAAGCCGTTGTGGTCACAGTTCATGGCGCTGGAGCGCCCGACGCTGCTGAATCACCAAATGGCGTTGTGGGCCAAGATGCATAAGATGTCCAGAGCGGCCATGAGGGACGTCATAGTTCGGCTAGGGCCACCCGAACCTATTCCGAGCAGCTATTTCTGCCTGGTGCGGCGACTTGTCGATGCATGATTCGTCTCCAACGTATCTATAATTTTTTATTGTTCCATGCTATATTGTATTCTGTTTTGGATGTTTATTGGGCTTTATTATACACTTTTATAGTATTTTTGGGACTAACCTATTAACCGGAGGCCTAGCCCAGAATTGTTGTTTTTGCCTATTTCAGAGTTTCGCAGAAAAAGAATATCAAACCGAGTCCAAACGGAATGAAACCTTCGGGAACGTGATTTTCGGAACGAATGTGATCCAGAGGATTTGGACCCTACGCCAAGACATCAACCAGGAAGGCACGAGGTAGGGGGCGCGCCTACCCCCCTCGGTGCGCCCTCCACCCTTGTGGGCACCATGTTGCTCCACCGACGTAGTTCTTCCTCCTATATATACCCATGTACCCAGAAAACATCAGATATGGAGCCAAAAACCTAATTCCACCGCCGCAACTTTCTGTACCCGTGATATCCCATCTTGGGGCCTTTTTCGTAGCTCCGCTGGAGGGGGCATCAATCACGGAGAGCCTCTACATCATCTCCAAGGCCTCTCCGATGAAGTGTGAGTAGTTTACTTCAGACCTTCGGGTCCATAGTTATTAGCTAGACGGCTTCTTCTCTCTTTTTGGATCTCAATACAATATTCTCCCGCTCTCTTGTGGAGACCTATTCGATGTAATCTTCTTTTGCGGTGTGTTTGTCGAGATCCGATGAATTGTGGGTTTATGATCAAGATTATCTATGAACAATATTTGATTCTCATCTGAATTCTTTTATGTATGATTGGTTATCTTTGCAAGTCTCTTCGAATTATCAGTTTGGTTTGGCCTACTAGATTGATCTTTCTTGCAATAGGAGAAGTGCTTAGCTTTGGGTTCAATCTTGCGGTGTCCTTTCCCAGTGACAGTAGGGGCAGCAAGGCACATATTGTATTGCATGAGTTTATCCCTCTACATCATGTCATCTTTCTTAATGCATTACTCTGTTCTTATGAACTTAATACTCTAGATGCATGCTGGATAGTGGTCGATGTGTGGGGTAATAGTAGTAGATGCAGGCAGGAGTCGGTCTACTTGTCGCGGACGTGATGCCTATATACATGATCATACCTAGATATTCTCATAACTATGCTCAATTCTATCAATTGTTCGACAGTAATTTGTTTACCCATCGCAATACCTATGCTCTCGAGAGAAGCCACTAGTGAAACCTATGGCCCCGGGTCTATTTTCCATCATATTAATCTTCCAACACTTTGCTATTTCTATTTCCGTTTATTTTACTTTCCATCTTTATCATAAAAATAAGAAAAATATTATCTTATCATCTTTATCAGATCTCACTCTCGTAAGTGACCGTGAAGGGATTGACAACCCCTTTATCGCGTTGGTTGCAAGGTTCTTGTTTGTTTGTGTAGGTGCGAGGGACTCGTGTGTGGCCTCCTACTGGATTGATACCTTGGTTCTCAAAAACTTAGGGAAATACTTATGCTGCTTTACTGCATCACCCTTTCCTCTTCAAGGGAAAACAAACGCAGTGCTCAAGATGTAACAAGAAGGATTTCTGGGGCCGTTGCCGGGGAGTCTATGCTCAAGTCAAGCCATACCAAGTACCCATCACAAACTCATCTCCCTCGCATTACATTTTTTGCCATTTGCCTCTCGTTTTCCTCTCCCCCACTTTACCCTTGCCATTTTATTCGCCCTCTCCTTTCTGCTCGCCTTTCTTTCACCATGTCGGAACTAAAAAAGGTTGGGGGTTCTCTCCTGGGTTTCAATACCTTGGATAACCCTTCTGTTCTCGCTAAACTCATAAATAATGATGCTAAAAAAAGATCAACCGGAGTTATCAATGAAAGTCTTAATAATTTTGATGAGGATGATTCCGGAATACTTTGTTATTTACTCGATGAATCTTTGAAAGATGCTTGGGATAGACTATTAAGAATCCGGGCTAGCTATGTGCCCCAATACAAAATTGAAATTTACTTAAAGAGCTTTTATGTTGCCCTACCTTCCTCGTTTGAACATGTCTTAGACACTATTTTTGAAGAAGGTTTTCTTGAAAGGGATGCCGTAGATACTTTTGAAAAGATGAAGACCATATTTGGGCACCCCATGAATGAGAAAGTTGAATCTACATCTCTTTTGACTTTCTACCAAAAATAATCTTTTAAAGAGATGAAGGCTAGCTTAGATGCAAATTTGCGTAACGTGCTTAATCTTTCTTCTACTATTAATAACCACGTGCTTTATCAAAATAGAAAGATTAATGCCATAGATAATAAGTTTGCTCTTTTCTTCCCTAAAACCAAGGATGGAGATATTTAGATCTATCCTTGCTTTTATGCCTAGCTAGGGGTGTTAAACGATAGCGTTTGTTGGGAGGCAACCCAATTTTATTTTATTTTTTCCTTTTTGCTTCTGCTTAGGAATAAATAATATGTCTAGCCTCTCTTTAGATTCATATTTATGTTTTAATTAGTGTTTGTGCCAAGTAAAACTGTTAGGATAACCTACGGTGATAGTTATTTGATTCTGCTGCCGAAAACAGAAACTTTGCGTGCACGAGATTAGTTTTCATAAATCACAGGAACGTGATTTTTTTCATTCTTTTTGATGTAGATCAATAAACAAATTATCTAGAACTTCCTAATTTGGTTGAAGTTTTCACGTTCCATAAGTTTACGTTAGTTACAGATTACTACAGACTGTTATTTTTTTGAAAGATTCTGTTTTCGTGTGTTGTTTGCTTATTTTGATGAATCTATGGCTAGTAAAATAGTTTATAAACCATAGGGAAGTTGGAATACAGTAAGTTTAACACCAATATAAATAAATAATGAGTTTATTACAGTAACTTGAAGTGGTGTTTTGTTTTCTTTCGCTAAAGGAGCTCATGGGATTTTGTGTTAAGTTTTGTGTTGTGAAGTTTTCAAGTTTTGGGTAAAAGATTTGATGGATTATGGAACGAGGAGTGGTAAAAGTCTAAGCTTGGGGATGCCCATGGCACTCCAAGATAATCTAAGGACACCTAAAAGCCAAAGCTTGGGGATGCCACGGAAGGCATCCCCTCTTTCATCTACGTCTATTGGTAACTTTACTTGGAGCTATAATTTTATTCACCACATGATATGTGTTTTGCTTGGAGTGTCTTGTATGATTTTAGTCTTTGCTTTTTAGTTTACCACAATCATCTTTGGTGTACACACCTTTTTAGAGAGACACACATGATTCACAATTTATTAGAATACTATATGTGCTTCACTTATATTTTTTGAGCTATATAGTTTTTGCTCTAGTGCTTCACTTAAATCTTTTAGAGCATGGTGGTGGATTTGTTTTATAGAAACTATTGTTCTCTCATGCTTCACTTATATTATTTTGAGAGTCCTACAAAAAAGCATGGTAGTTTGCTTTAATCATGAAATTAATCCTATTATGCAAGGTATTCAACTTTAGTGAAAAAAATTCTCTTATGAGTGCGTTGAATACTAAGAGAGTTTTCAGATATGGAGGTATTAATATTAAAGTCATGCTAGTTGAGTAGTTGTGAAATTGAGAAATACTTGTGTTGAAGTTCGCAAATCCCGTAGCATGCATGTATGGTAAACGTTGTGTAACAAATTTGAAACATGAGATGTTCTTTGAGTGTCTTCCCTTGTGTGGAGGTAGGGGGCGCGTGATGGTTAACTCCTACCAACCTCCCCCCTAGGAGCATGCGCGTAGTGCTTGGTTTTGATGACTTGTAGATTTTTGCAATAAGTATGTGAGTTCTTTACACTACTAGAAAAAGGGCTATAGATGGGATTGACACTAATGGCGCACCAGACAGGCGGTGCGCCATTAGTATATACTAATGGCGCACCACATTCTCCTATGCCATTAGTGTTGAAACTACTAATGGCGCACCAGGCCCAAGGTGCGCCATTAGTATCCATTTTTTTTTGAACTAGTGCGCCTGTCCAAACATACTAATGGCGCATCCAGACGAAGTGCGCCATTACTAGTTGTAACTAGTAATGGCGCACCTGTCGGAAAGTGCGCCACTAATGTTGTTTTTTTATTATATTTTTTATTCCTTTTTTTGCAAAACTACTAATGGAGCACTTCTCCACCGTGCGCCATTACTAGTTTATACTAGTAATGGCGCACTCTGGAGCAGTGCGCCATTAGTATGTTTTTTTTTGCAAAACTACTAATGGCGCACCACCAGAAGGTGCGCCATTAGTAACCTGGATTACTAATGGCGCATTTGTGGTTGGTGCGTCATTAGTAAGTGGGCAGCAACAAGATATTTTGGACAGCCTCTCCTACCCACACTCACTTTCCCCCCACTTCATTCTCTCCACCGCCTCCTCCTTGTCTCGGGTGCCTCCTCTTTTTCACCTCATTCCCACCATAGATTCATTCAAATTAAGTGGTTTAATTACCTTGTTTTGATAGGTAAGTTAGGGGGGAATCTATATTTATGTTGTTCTCCCTACAACAATGTGCACATGCACTTTTTATGGCCTAGCTAGATCTATGTATGTTCGTGGTGTTGCATATGTTTGTGGTGTTGCATATGTGTTTCTGTTTGGAGGTTTACCGGTATTTGAAATGCGATAGTTGCCAATATTTTGCCGGAATTTTGATTCATTTCCGTTTCGGCGAGAATTTTGGCATTAAGCATTCTTTTTGGTCCTATTTTTAGGGAAATTCATGCCAAAAATTTTCTTGGTTCTAAAATATCGTTTTGCTCTACCCCGCAGGCGACCATGGTCCGCACGATGACCGAAGGCATTGTGAATAGGTTTTTGAGGTCCGCGAAGGCCGAGATGCTTCAAAAGAGCGAGACGGAGATAAGATGTCCGTGTCGAAGATGCAAGCTGAAGAGCCTTATTGCGGACCCGGATTTCGGGCAGGTGCGGGACCACCTGCTCTTGCGTGGTTTCATGGATGGCTATCGGTGGCAAGGTGATGAAGATGACTACGAAGTCGTCCATGGGGGCCGGGCAAGAAATGAGGAAGGGCAGCAAGACAACCACCGCAGCTCGGGTGGGCGAGAAGATGAAGAATCCCCAGGAGATGATCACGACGGTGATGCTGTACACAGTCATCATGTAGAAGATCCAGGACATGATGATGAGGAAGATGCCGGAGCAGACGACGGGCATGATCATGAAGATGATGATGCCGGCGGAGCAGACGATGCTGGACCATCGATGGGCTGGGTGCAGGACCCTCATATTCAAGAGCTGCTTCTCAAGCAGACGGATAACGCAAGAGCTGCCGCCCGAGAGAAAGACAAGATGGATCAACTTGAGTTAGACGCGGTTACTCCATTGTATGAAGGATGCAGGCCCGAGGATACCCGCCTGAAAGTAACGCTCATGGCTCTGGAGATGAAGGTAAAACACAAAATGACCGACGCATGCTTCGACGAGAACATGTCATTCTGGCACGAACGTCTTCCCAAGGGGAACAAGTGCCCGACCAGTTTGGAGGAGGCGAAGAAAATCGTGTGTCCTCTCAATTTACCGCACGTGAAATACCATGTGTGCATGAACAATTGCATCATTTATCGGGACGAGCACGCGGAGTCTACCATATGTCCGGTGTGCAGCGTCACTCGATACAAGAAGAGGAAGAAAGCTCCTCGAAAAGTGGTGTGGTACTTTCCGATCACTCCTCGTCTGCAGGGGTATTTCGCGGACCCTAAGGTAGCAAAGCTCCTGCGTTGGCACGCGGATAGGGAGGAGAAGAAGCGAGAAGATGACGCAAATGATCCGAAGATAGATAAAAAAGACAAGATGCTGAGTCACCCTAAGGATGCGAGCCAGTGGCAAGCGTTGAACTTCGAATACCCAGAATTTGGGAACGATCCAAGGAACATTGTGCTGGGCGCGAGCACCGATGGAGTCAATCCGTTTGGCAGCCAGAGAAGCACACATAGCACATGGCCTGTGTTTGTGTGGATGTACAAGCTTCCCCCCTGGTTGTGCATGAAGAGGAAGTACATTCACATGAGTATGCTAATTGAAGGGCCGAAACAACCAGGGAACGACATCAATCTGTATCTGGGGCTGCTGAAAGAGGAGCTTGACACGCTGTGGAAAATGCCAGCCAATACGTGGGACACCGCAGAGAAAGAATATTTCCCTATGAGAGCCGCACTGCTCACGATGGTGCATGACTATCTCGGTTACGGATATCTCGCAGGGCAGGTAGTCCACGGATTTTCTGGATGCGTGAGGTGCATGGATGACACAACGTATCGCCAGCTAGATAGAGATCCCGGGTCTTCGAAAACCGTGTTCATGGGACATTGAAGGTGGCTTCGCGACGATGACCCGTGGAGGAAACGCAAGGATCTGTTCGATGGTGAAACCGAACCCCGAAAACGCCCGTGTACGAGGAGCGGCGAGGAAATAGACAAGCTGTTGAAAAATTGGAAAGACTGCCCACTGCCGGGAAAGAAGCAAAAGGCGCCATAGCCGGGAAAGAAGCGAAAGGCGCCAGAGCCGCTGCTGAAGGTATGGAAAACGAGGTCTGTTTTCTGGGACTTGCCGTACTGGAAGATCCACCGTGTGCCTCACAGCCTTGATGTCATGCATATCACGAAGAACGTGTGCGAGAGTCTGCTTGGTACCCTGCTCAACATGCCAGAGAGGACCAAAGATGGTCTGAAAGCAAGGGCAGACTTGAAATCAATGGGCATCAGGCAGGAGCTTCACGCTAATGATGATGATGATGATGATGATGATGAGGCGAAGCAGGACACAGAAAGTCGTCGCAAAGGGCAAAAGGCCAAGAAGACTGGAAATGACTACCCTCCCGCGTGCTTCTCTCTAAGTCAGGAGGAGATCGAGCAGTTTTTCACCTGCCTCCTAGGAGTAAAACTTCCTTACGGTTACGCGGGGAAGATAAGCAGATACCTAGACCCAGCGAAGCAGAAGTTAAGCGGGATGAAGTCTCACGACTGTCACGTGCTGATGACGCAGATACTTCCAGTTGCAATCCGTGGGATCATGGACGCGCACGTCCGTGAAACGCTATTTGGCCTATGCAACTTTTTCGACGTCATCTCTCGGAAGTCGATTGGCGTGAGGCAATTCAGAAGGCTACAGGAAGAGATCGTGGTGATACTATGCGAGCTTGAGATGTACTTCCCGCCCGCATTCTTCGACGTTATGGTGCATCTGCTGGTCCATATCGTGGAGGATATCATCCAACTCGGGCCGACGTTCCTGCACAGCATGATGCCGTTCAAAAGGATGAATGGTGTCATCAAAGGATACGTTCAGAACATGTCACGTCCAGAGGGAAGTATAGCCAGGGGCTTTCTGACCGAAGAGTGCATCTCCTACTGCACGAATTATCTAGGCATCGAGAACCCCGTTGGTCTGCCCGTTAACAGGCACCTCAGCAGGCTCGCTGGATGGGGTCACCGTGAGGGTCACCGTGAAATGCATGTCGACTTCGAGGGTCGACTCGCCGACTTTGAAAGAGCAAACCTAGTCGCGCTACAACACATAGACGTGGTCGATCCTTGGGTGGTAGAGCACAAAACCTTTTTTGAGAAGACGTACAATGACCGAGGCCAACAAAGGACGGACGAAGATATACTCAAAGAGCACAACTCATGTTTCACGCGTTGGTTCAAGCAGAAGCTTCTGTCGTACCCTTTACATGAGGATTCTTCCGTGGAAGAACAACTCATATTTGCCTTGTCACAGGGCGCCGAGCACAACCTGATGACCTATGAGGCGTACGATATCAACAACTACACATTCTACACCGAGGACAAGGACATGAAGAGCGATGGTTATCAGAACTCCGGGGTAACGATGGAATCCTACACCGGTAAGGACAAGGACAGATACTACCGAAGGATCGAGGAGATCTGGGAGCTGAGCTACGCTGTAGAGAAGGTGTCGATGTTCCGTGTCAGATGGGCCAAGAGCGTCCTAAAAGAAGACCGATATTGGTGTCTCCGGCGGAGGCGGCATTGGTGTCTCCGACGCCGACACGGGAGCTTAATGCACCCGGGTGTACGCCGGCCAGCACCTCTGCAGCAAGCGGCCCCTCCGTCAACTGCACGCTCGCCGTTGGCGGTGCCTCGACATTAGCCGAGCTCGACGCCATCATCACGGTAACTAATTAAGCCTCTCTCGGCCGAGGACTTCATCTCCTTGCCTTTGACTGGGCATCCCTGACGCCCTACATTTTTTCGCAGGGTGCCGCCGACGTTCCGTGCACTCTCCTGCACTTCGTGAACAACGAGTTGGTCGATGTCGCCAGGGGCCAAATCGTTCAACCGGGCAACCCCTTGTTCCACGGTACCCAGATGCCACCCAACTTGTTTAGGGTTCAACTGGTTCGGGTGCTGCCAGGCTGCGACGAGTTGTTACCTCCGATTCGACCCGTCGAGGCCGACGATGATGACGTGATAACCCTCAGCGCCTGCCTGAGCTGGCCCCTGCTTTGGCCGAAGAGCTAGATTCATTTGGGGGCGGGGGACACCACCCCAAAGACAACACCGCCAGTCGTGCCGGCGCCAAGTCGGCCCCATGGCAAGACCGCCGCAATGGTGCCGGACATCCCTATGCCACTGGATCCAAACATGCATATGGCACAGGATCAGAACGACTACGATGACGATACATTTGGCAACGTCGATGAGTACTTTGCCGAACATGGGTACGATGGCGACTTCATGGGGGCTCCTTCTCAAGAACCCAACCCAACAAAAGACGTGCGCGATCTAGCTGGTACCGCCGAGAAGCCAAGTTGCAACAGGCATCGTCTGCCGTTCAGCTCTCAGGAGACGCCTCCAGCTGCCGACTTCACCGAGCCTCAGATAGGCGAGGTGCGAAATATTATCAGCCCAAACACACTCAAGAAGGCGGTCTGTGAGCAGAACTCGGTCCCATTACAGGAGAAGAATAAGGCACGCAAAAGAAAGACTAACAAGGGTGCGAGCCAACCGGCACCAAATACGATCCGTGCTCAGGACGGGCCGAGGAGGGTGCATGTGGCGGGTAGGGAGATGCTACCGACAAATATGCTCAATGCTGCAACGGGTGCTATGCGGAGTATGCATGACAGTGTTCTTTCTTTGGAGAAGCGGCGTCTCAGAGAGAAGGATGTGGCATACCCGGTTTCGCGGCCAAGGTGCCAGAGGGCAAGGGCTTTGTGGATAACTCCATCGGGCGTACGATCGTCCTGCCGTTTGATGACATCCACGCTATGATGAACCTTCATCCGCTGCACTACACCTTCATTCGGCTATTTTCGCTGAGTATGGAGATGCGGATCATTCACGACAAGACCCCGGACATCGTGATAGTCGACCCCTTCTACATGCGTGCCAAGATCTTGGGCAGCGCTGGGGACCGGCAAGTCGCGAGTTCTTACCTCGAAGGCGTCATTCTGGCAAACCAAGATAAGGATAACTTCCTCGTGCCTTACTTTCCCGAGTAAGTCCTCCCCTCAACCGGCCCATAACATATGAATTCTTAGATTTCGATCGTTTTTCTTTTAACATTCCGTGTTTTCTGCAGTGACACACATTGCACGCTCATCCTCCTAAGCCCCAAGTATTCCATGGCCACGTATTTCGACCCGGACCGTCAGTCGAACGTAGACTACACAAATGACAAGAAGGTTCTTGATGATGTTCTCCCCGGCTACGCCAAATCTGGAGGCACCTTCACCAGGCCTATTCGTAAGTATGGCAAGCACGTGTTCTCCCACAATACGACATTCTGCTGCGTCAAGCAGCCGCCTGGCAGTCAGAAGGGTGCCTACTATGCCATCCATCACATGCGGGTGATCGTACGGGACCATCATCAACTTCTGCTACCGAGTAAACTCAAAGATTGGGCAAAGAGCGTCTCGGCAATCCAGGACGCGGACCTCCAACAAGAATTCTTTCGCATCTAGTCAGAGTTTGCGGAAATCATCCATCAAGATGTCCTTCGTACCTCGGGGTAGTTCTACCTCAGAAATCAACAGTCCAACAGTGACATCGACACAATGCTACAAATGCAGGCTGACAACGCCCGTTCTTTCATGACTCCCACGATAGACGGCGGCTTCATCCACGCTACGGTCCCTTGAGTCGAGTCGAAAGCAGTGATGCTGTGTCTAGTTCTGAAACATCGATTGGCTCATGTTGTAATTAAACTTTAATGAACTTGTAGTATGTCTCTTTGGTTTCGAGAGTCGTTCAACTTAGATGTAATCGATGCTATTAATGTCTTGCTTTTCTCTTCCAATCATTCTGTTGCATACTTATATATTGCTTATGCATTGTCTGTGAATTGGTACTAACGTTTCGTTTGGCTAGTGCATAGCGATACCGACGTATGTCGTGTACAAGGGTAAGGTTCCCGGAGTCTACGACGACTGGGAGGAGTGTCGGAGACAGGTTCACCAATTCAGCGGTAACAGTTACAAAGGGTACACCACTAGGGCCGAGGCCGAATCTAGATACGCCCGCTATCTAGCGGGAGAGGGGAGGGAGCGTTGGAGGAACCGGATGAAGACGAGTTTCATCGTGATGATGCTCATCGTGATGACCGCAGCTCTCTTCTATGTGATGGTAGTTTAGATGATCGATATCGACTTGTAATGTGAAGACAAACTCGCTACTCGCGGTCTCGAGACTTGTAATATAATGTTCTATCTTTGTTCGGTCTTTTCAATTCGGAGACTAATATGATGAATTGTATTCAGAGACTAATCTTCTATTGTAATCGATGAATCTGTTGTTGATGTGTGCTGTCTATATTTTGTCCAATTATACATTTTGTAACCTGTGCAAAAAATAAAAAATAAAAAAATAAAAAAACCTAATATTCATACTAATGGCGCATCACACCACAGTGCGCCATTAGTATGCCAAAGGATACTAATGGCGCATCATTAGACAGTGCACCATTAGTATGCCGAAGTTACTAATGGCGCATCTTGCTGTTGTGCGCCATTAGTATGCCAAAGCACCTGGGTATACATGGCCCCCTGGGAGGCATACTAATGGCGCACTGTTGTATATACTAATGGCGCATCCAGTGGTGCGCCATTAGTATACCAGATACTAATGGCGCAACAGTGGTGCGCCATTAGTAAAATATACTAATGGTGTGGCACTAATGGCGCACCACTGATGCGCCATTAATGGCCAAATTAGGTGCGCCATTAGTAGGCCTTTTCCTAGTAGTGTTATGACTAATGTTGAGTCCATGGATTATACGCATTCTCACCCTTCCACCATTGCTAGCCTCTCTAGTACCGCGCAACTTTCGCTGGTGCATTACACCCACCATATACCCTCCTCAAAATAGCCACCATGCCTACCTATTATGGCATTTCCATAGCCATTCCGAGATATATTGCCATGCAACATTCAACCCTTTTGTTTATCATGACATGTTTCATCATTGTCATATTGCCTTGCATGATCATGTAGTTGACATAATATTTGTGGCAAAGCCACCGTTCATAATTCTTTCATACATATCGCTCTTAAATCATTTCCCATCCCGGTACACCGCCGGAGGCATGCATATAGAGTCATACTTTGTTCTAGTATCGAGTTGTAATCATTGAGTTGTAAGTAAATAGAAGTGCGATGATCATCATTCATAGAGCATTGTCCCAAAAAAAGAGAAAGGCCAAAAAGAAAAAAAAGAGGCCCAATAAAAGAAAAGAAATAAAAAGGGGCAATGCTACTATCCTTTTCCATACTTGTGCTTCAAAGTAGCACCATGTTCTTCATGATAGAGAGTCTCTTGTTTTGTCACTTTCATATACTAGTGGGAATTTTTCGTTATAGAACTTGGCTTGTATATTCCTACAATGGGCTTCCTCTAATGCCCTAGGTCTTCATGAGCAAGCAAGTTGGATTCACACCCACTTAGTTGCATTTTGTTGAGCTTTCATACATTTATAGCTCTAGTCCATCCGTTGCATGGCAATCCCTACTCCTCACATTGATATCTATTAATGGGCATCTCCATAGCCCGTTAATACGCCTACTTGATGTGAGACTATCTTCTCCCTTTTTGTCTTCTACACAACCACCATATTATATTCCACATATAGTGCTCTGTCCATGGCTCACGCTCATGTATTGCGTGAAAGTTGAAAGAGTTTGAGAATTCTAAAGTATGAAACAATTGCTTGGCCGAAACCGGGGATGGAGCATAACCTAACTATATGACTTTGTAGGGATGAACTTTCTTTGGCCATGTTATTTTGAGAAAACATAATTGCTTAGTTATTATGCTTGAAGTATTATTATTTTTATGTCAATATTAAACTTTTATCTTGAATCTTTCAGATCTGAATATTCATACCACAATTAAGAGGGTTACATTAAAAACCATGCCAAGTAGCATTCCACATCAAAAATTCTGTTTTTATCATTTACCTACTCGAGGACGAGCAGGAATTAAGCTTGGGGATACTTGATACGTCTCCAACGTATCTATAATTTTTGATTGTTCCATGCTATATTATATTTTGTTTTGGATGTTTATTGGGCTTTATTATACACTTTTATATTATTTTCAGGACTAACCTATTAACTGGAGGCCCAGACCAGAACTGCTGTTTTTGCCTATTTCAGAGTTTCGCAGAAAAAGGATATCAAACGGAGTCCAAACGGAATGAAACCTTCGGGAATGTGATTTTCGGAACGAACGTGATCCAGAGGACTTGGACCCTACGTCAAAACATCAACCAGGAAGGCACGAGGTAGGGGGGCATGCCTACCCCCTGGGCACGCCCTCCACCCTCGTGGGCCGCATGTTGCTCCACCGACGTACTTCTCCCTCCTATATATAGCCATGTACCCGGAAAACATCAGATACGGAGCCAAAAACCTAATTCCACCGCCACAACTTTCTGTACCCATGAGATCCCATCTTGGGGCCTTTTTCGGAGCTGCGCCGGAGGGGGCATCGATGATGGAGGGCCTCTACATCATCTCCAAGGCCTCTCCGATGAAGTGTGAGTAGTTTACCTCAGACCTTCGGGTCCATAGTTATTAGCTAGATGGCTTCTTCTCTCTTTTTGGATCTCAATACAATGTTCTCCCCCTCTCTTGTGGAGATCTATTCAATGTAATTAATCTTCTTTTGCGGCGTGTTTGTCGAGATCCGATGAATTGTGGGTTTATGATCAAGATTATTTATGAAAAATATTTGATTATCATCTGAATTCTTTTATGTATGATTGGTTATCTTTGCAAGTCTCTTTGAATTATCAGTTTGGTTTGGCCTACTAGATTGATCTGTCTTGCAATAGGAGAAGTGCTTAGCTTTGGGTTCAATCTTGCAGTGTCCTTTCCTAGTGACAGTAGGGGAAGCAAGGCACGTATTGTATTGTTGCCATCGAGGATAAAAAGATGGCGTTTATATCATATTGCATGATTTATCCCTCTACATCATGTCATCTTTCTTAATGCATTACTCTGTTCTTATGAACTTAATACTCTAGATGCATGATGGATAGCGGTCGATGTGTGGAGTAATAGTTGTAGATGCAGGAGGAGTGGGTCTACTTGTCGCGGACATGATGCCTATATACATGATCATACCTAGATATTCTCATAACTATGATCAATTCTATCAATTGCTTGACAGTAATTTGTTTACCCATCGCAATACCTATGCTCAGGAGAGAAGCCACTAGTGAAACCTATGGCCCCGGGTCTATTTTCCATCATATTAATCTTCCAACACTTTGCTATTTCTATTTCCGTTTATTTTACTTTGCACCTTTATCATAAAAATACCAAAAATATTATCTTATCATCTCTATCAGATGTCACTCTCGTAAGTGACCGTGAAGGGATTGACAACCCCTTTATCGTGTTGGTTGCGAGGTTCTTGTTCGTTTGTGTAGGTGCGAGGGACTCGTGCGTGGCCTCCTACTGGATTGATAACTTGGTTCTCAAAAACTGAGGGAAATACTTATGCTGCTTTACTGCATCACCCTTTCCTTTTCAAGGGAAAACCAACGCAGTGCTCAAGAGGTAGCAATGCAGTGCCGCGAGTCGACGTAGTCAAGCGGTCAGTGTGCATAGAAGGTGCATGGATGGCCTTCGCCCGCGTCAAGATGTACTGGGTGAAGATGAAGGTCGTCGATGTTGTAGTTAAGGGCCCGCCCGGAGGCAAGGACCACCGTACGCCGGAGTGCTACTTAGACAATGTCCTAGAGGGCGCCCGCTTGATAGAGGGTCAGTGCTCCAAGGACATCATGTTCGAATGAATGTACCTGAACTGCCTAGAGGTTTTGATTATGTACTAAGGCCTTGCGACATATGTGTGCTATTATCTAAAAGTTCTATCCTCATGTGCGGTGTTGTTGTATTTCTGAGAGTTTTCCAGCTGTCGGCTTCAGCCCCCCTGTTGATACTACGGGGGTGTTCAGATTAGCACATGATCACACTTGACCCAACATCTTGGTCCGCAATGGAGGTGTCAGTGCGGCTAACCAGGCAATCGGACTATGAGGCTTTACCACTCTCACCTAGCCATAGGAGTTTGACGATGGGTCTACGAAGTAGCCCCTGGTATATATGTACGTGGCTACCGGATGCGGATGCGTTACATATGTGACCGGAAAACAGTCCTTTGTGTAATACGGAAAAATCACTAAAGATTTTAATAAGTCGCCGAGTGGCTGACCAGCTCTCGCCGCATCATGACAGTCAGTTTTCGGCTTTCTCTACTGAGGTTCTTAACCGGACGAACCAGAAAAACAATCGCAGTAGTTCTCCCTTTACTACCCTAGCCGATCATACATAACGTAAGGTAGAAAACACAGGAGCCGGGGAACCCAACTATTGACCAAACACATGATTTGGAGCCGGTGCATATAATGCCAAGTTCGGGACACTGAATTGTGCGATAAAGCTGTTTGGGCTTTTGATTGGCAACAAATATGTTGTCGTATAGAGCCCCTAGCAATTTGTGCCGAGGTGTGTGCATGAGACAACTGAAGAGACGAAGTACAGTCTATGAATAAAGGCGATACCGAATAAGAATTGCGTTCACTCGAATCTGATTGATATGTCAAAACATAATCTTGCAGAGGGTACCATAATCACCAAGGCCATTTTACATGCCGGGGGTCTAAGACTAAGGGGAAAAGCTCTATACAGGTTCTTAAATAAATTTTTGGTCTACAAAATCCTTTGGACCTCCTGCCGCATATCTGCGTCGCTTTTTCCTAAGAGAGAAACATTCCTTGAGAGGAATGGTCTTCAACTATTTGTACGAAATCTGGCTCGGAGAGAGTCCTTGTAAGTGCGTAGGATGAATAGGTTTTGATTCACCTATGGTAAAAGAGAAGAAATAATTAAATCCCAGGGGAAGGCCATATAGGGTCAAACCGTATTATAGGTCTGCCTGTATTGTGCCTCCGTTGATGCCCACGGTATTTTGAGTGCATAATTATGCATGCGCGGTACGAATTTCGCGGATGTACGTGGCGATCAACAAAGGCGAAACTGCTAATCCAGCTCTAGAATTGCTGAGCTGTCAGCATGCGGGATTGGCTGACCTTGTGTAATAAAGTCAGGTGACTTAATAGCCGATGATGTGTGCGGCTTGACAGGGCCGCTTTGTACTTCGGCCGCGATGGCCGCGGTATGCTCTTCAGTAGGGAGGAAGCATTCCATGTTTCCGTTTATCGTAATGACGCCACGCGGACTGGGCATCTTGAGCTTTAGATAGGCTTAGTGTGGGACCGCATTAAAATGGGAGAAAGCAGTTCGTCCGAGCAGTGCATGATAGCCACTGTGGAAGGGGACGATATCGAAGATCATGTCTTCGCTTCGGAAGTTGTGTAGCGAACCAAAGACGACTTCCAATGTTATTGAGCCCGTGCAGCGGGCCTATACACCCGGTATTACTCCTTTAAAGGTAGTTTTAGTGGGCTTGATTCTTGACGGATCAATGGCAATTTTGCAGACAGTGTCTCGGTAAAGTAGGTTGAGACTGCTGCTGCCGTCCATGAGGACTCGTGTGAGGTTGAATCCGTCGATGATTCGATCGAGGACCATTGTTATCAAACCTCCATGATGGATACTAGTTGGGTAGTCCTTTTGATCAAAGGTGATCGGGCAAGCCGACCATGGGTTGAATTTTCGGGTGACCGACTCTATGGCATAGACGTCCCATAGTGCATGCTTGCACTCCCTGTTAGGGATATGTGTGACATATATCATATTTACTATTTTTACCTCAGGGGTAAATTTCTTCTGTCCCCCTGTGCTTGGTTGATGAGGCTCTTCGTCATCATCCTCGCCGAGCGGCCCTTTCCCCTTGTGTTCGGCGTTGAGTTTGTCGGCCTGTTTAAAAACCCAACAATTTCTGTTGGTATGATTGGTGGGCTTATCGGGGGTGCCATGCATCTGGCAAGGCTGATCGAGTATTCTGTCCAAACTGGATGGACCATCTCTATTTCTTTTGAACGGCTTCTTTCATTAGCCAGGTTTAGGGCCACTGAATCCGGCGTTGACCGCCGTATCCTTGGTACAGTCATTATTGATTCGACACTTGTGCTTGTTGCGTCGTGGCCTGCCATTGCCGTCCATGGCCGTCCATGTCCCTTAAGTTTTCGGGGGAGATATTTGATGGCATGTAGATCGTCGCCGCGAGCCATGTGAATGTGGAGAAGAAAATCTTCAATCTAGACTGCAGGATCCGTCGTACCATCGTATGATTCAATGATGGGCTTAAAACCTTCTGGGAACGGGTACTCCATTACCTCATCGGTGAAGCATAGGGGGTGTGTAGCGCCTTTGTATCGGGCAATGTCTCGACGCAGTTCGGATGAAGTTCGTATGCGGTTTTCTGCCTGGGTGAGGTTGTGCCTTGTTGCGCCAGGCTTCATGGCCGTCTTCTCATGTTGGGGCACGCCCCCTTGATCCATGGACTGATCTAGTCTGACCAGCTCTATTGTACAGGTGTAGGATCGAAAGTATGTCTAGAGGGGGGGGGGGTGATTAGTCTACTTGACCAAATAAAAATCTAGCCTTTTCCCAATTTTAGTTCTTGGCAGATTTTAGCAACTTACCACAAGTCAAGCAATCAACCTACACAGGCAATTCTAAGAGTATAGCAGCGGAATGTAAAACAATTGCATATGAAGGTAAAGGGAGGAGTTTGAGGAAGCAAACGCAATGTTGACACGGAGATTTTTTATCCGTGGTTCCGATAGGTGGTGCTAGCATACATCCACGTTGATGGAGACTTCAACCCACGAAGGGTAACAGTTGCGCGAGTCCATGGAGGGCTCCACCCACGAAGGGTCCACGAAGAAGCAATGTTGTCTATCCCACCATGGCCCTTGCCCACGAAGGACTTGCCTCAGTAGGGTAGATCTTCCTGAAGTAGGCAATCTCCTTGTCCTTACAAACTCCTTGGTTCAACTCCACAATCTTGACGGAGGCTCCCAAGTGACACTTAACCAATCTAGGAGACACCACTCTCCAAGAGGTAACGAATGGTGTGTTGATGATAAACTCCTTTCTCTTGTTCTTCAAATGATAGTCTCCCCAACACTCATCTCTCTCTCACAGGATTTGGATTTGGTGGAAAGAATATTTGAGTGGAAAGCAACTTGTGAAGGCTAGAAATCAAGATTTATGTGGTTGGAATGGAATATCTTGACCTCAACACAAGTGTAGGTGGTTCTCTCTCAGAAAATATGTATTGGAAGTGTAGGCATGTTATGATGGCTCTCTCCATGAATGAAGAGTGGGTGGCGAGGCATATATAGCATCCACACAAAATCTAACCATTACACACAATTTACCAAACTCGGTGAGACCGATTCAGAGAACTCGGTCAGACCGATTTAGTTCAAAATGTGAACGTTAGGGTTTTTGGTGGGATCGACATGTCAACTCGGTAAGACCGATATCGTTAGATTTAGGGCAACATAATCTTGGTGAGACCGATTACACAAACTCGGTGAGACCGATTTTGGTAATAGACTAACCAGAGAGTTGGTCAGGCAAACTCGGTGGGACCGATTCGCTCATCTCAGTTGAATCGAAATGTTACGAAAGGGAAACAGAGAGTTTCCATTGCAATCTCGGTGGGACCAATCGCTCATCTTGGTTTGACCAAAACGTTACAAAAGGAAATAGAGAGATTGCAATCCCATCTCGGTGAGACCGAGAACACTACCGGTGAGACTGAAAATACTAGGGTTTGTGGCAGTGGCTATGTCAAGTGAACTCGGTGGCGCCGGATAGATCAAATCGGTGGGGCCGACTTTGACTTTTGGTTTGGGACATATGTGGATGTGAGAAAGTAGTTGAGGGCTTTGGAGCATATCACTAAGCACTTTGAGCAAAGAACTCATTAAGCAACACCTCACCCCCTCTTAATAGTATTGGCTTTTCCTATGGACTCAATGTGATCTTGGATCACTAAAATGAAAAAATGTAGAGTCTTATGCTTTGAGCTTGAGCCAATCCTTTTGTCCTTAGCATTTTGAGGGGTCCACTTTCGTAATCCATGTCGTGCCAATCATTGAGCTTTCCTGAAATATTTATCTGGAAATAGCATTAGCTCAATGAGCTATATGTTGTTAGGAATTTCCAAAATCACCCAGGGATAGTGTGCACTTTCAATCTCCCCCTTTTTGGTAATTGATGACAACATATAGATCAAAGCTTCGACAAAAGATAATAAGATTGACAAACATCATCGCTTTGAGAAGTATGTGATAAGCAAGAGCTCCTCCTAAATTTGTGCATTATTTAAAATTTGCTTTTGAATGCAAATGCACAATCGATTAGTATCATGGGTTACTCTTCCATGTCATGTACATCTTGGTGGAGCGCTCAAAATGATAGAAATTAAAAGCATGCACTCATGACCAAGCAAGTGAATGATCATATAAAGATATAAGAGATAATATCATCCAACAAGCATTAAGGATAGAAAATGATCAAACACACGATCAAACAAGTATCTCACAAGGGCATAAAGTATCTCACACAAGCACACAATAAAGTTCAACCAAAATAACACGAGAGATAAAAAAGCAACAGTCTCTCTCGAAGCCTAAGATCTATACATTTTCTCCCCCTTTGGCAACAAGTTACAAAAAAGTTCAAAAATGCATAGTGCTAAATGACTCTCAGGCTTGATCTTCGGGAGGTGGTGTAGATAGAACTCCAAGAACGAAAGCATCAGTTGATGAAGCTGGAGATGGTGGAGTGGCTGCTGGAGGTGGTACTGGAGATGTAGCTTCTCATGTTGATGCTGTAGCTCTAATATCTGTGACTACCACTCCAGCAGACCTCTGTCCTCTGGGCACTCTAGCAAAAGCATCTATAGTAGACTTGCCCTTCTTCTCCTCTGCTTGTTCTTCTTCAGAAGGATCTCTCATCATGGAGGGCTTGCCAATGACTCTGGCAATGGTCTTCTTGACCCTTTCCTTTCTATTTTTCCCATCTCCAGTTTCCTTGGGTTCAAGAGTGAACTTCATTGTTGACTTTGAGGCTTCAACAGTTGAGGCTCTGGGTTTTGACATCGGAATCCTTCTTGCTGGAGCCTTTGTTTTCATACCTGGCTTACTTGCAGTAGCTGTGGCATATTCCTTTTTCAGCACTTTCTTCTTCTTTGAAGTGGCCTCATCCTCAACAGCCACATAGTCCTCATCCTTAGAATCTGAGGTTCTCTTCTTCCTTGTCCCGGTGGCTGCCATTGGCAAGTTGCTTGGTGTGCTCCTGCTGCCCTCATCATAGCTGCTTGAGGGACTAGTGCCCTCACTCAATTGAGCTTGCTCTGTAGACTTGTTCTAGCTATCACTTTGATCAGACATCTCTGCAAACTCACTGACAGCAGACCCTGTGAATAGATATAGATGAGGTAGGGTGGATGAGCATCACAAAGTGCAGAGGTTTTTACAAAACAGATGACTCAAAACTTAGTTTTAGTTCTCCACAGAAAGTATTTCGTAGCTACCGATTTGTAAACTTGGCGATACCGAAGCAACTTTTAGAACCTAAACTAGTGAACTTGGTCAAACCGAGTCACAGTTCGGTGGCACCGAGACTGCTAGGGGTTCACAGAGAATCGAACTCGGTCACACTGATTTGCAATTCTCGGTCAGACTGAAAATCACATGTGCAATGGCCTAAGCCAAATCGGTGAGACCGATTTCTACAGCTTGGTCAGTCCGAGATGAGTTCGGCGGAAACCTAACCCTAAATTTGCAAATCAAATCTAATCTATGGGATGTTTTCATAGGATAGGATGATCTCATACGTGGCAAGAAACATGGCAAAGCAATGTGCTAGGAATCGGAGTCAATGAATAGCACAAAGATCAAGCTCATACCCTATTTCGGCGGTGAACTTGCTATAGCGGCAACGGACGGGCAGATTCCCGTTGACGGCGGCGGAGACCAGCGGAGGGAGGTCGCTGGCGGCGAGAGGATGATCCAGAGATCCGAGGAGGCAGAGCAGGTTAGCGCAGGTGAAGAGTTTCGGAAAATTTTCCAAAATTTGACCCGTCAGTATATATAACCTGACCTTGTCAGTGTGACCGAGTGGAACAACTCGGTGTGACCGAAAAGTTCTAATCGGTTGCACCGAGATTGAAAACCTAGATCAACTTAGTGATCTCGGTATGACCGAAAAGGGTGAATCGTTTAGACCGAGATGCACAAAGAGGTTTTGGAAGTTTAAGTCTATGATGAATCGAGGACTCCGAGTGCTCCTCACACAGAGTGGTTCGAATCTGACTTGATCAAGCTTTGTGATGTAGCATGAATAGAGTTTGAGACGAGAAAAGCATAGATAGCTAGAGGGAGTTCTTAGGCATTCTTGTCCATCCATTTGGCGAAAGAAATAAAAGCCAAACAATCAAAGTAACAAATTGATGTCCTAGAATGAGTAAAATATGCATCCAACATGCTCACACAATTAAAATGGCAAATGAAATATGTGACAAAGCATGCACAAACACTTTAGCCTCTATACAACAATTGGCGATGACTAGGTCATCTATATATGAGTATATTGACTTAGGAATCAAATGAGAACATTTGAGCATAGGTCATACTCATTGTTTAAGCACAAGTGGGGTTACCACTTTTCCATAAAGCATTGTTGTGCTCACACCATTAGAGTTGCTTTATCTCAATTCTTAAAGTAAAATTCCCCCTAGATATGATATCCCCCCTAAGAGGGATGAACTAACCTTGGGTTTTGTCGAAGATGTCTTCATGTAGGTGTTGAAGATGTGGACGCTCAATAATGATGTAGATCATTTGGAGCAATCCATTGGAGTGAGTTGCAGTTTCAATACCTACATGGGTAGTCCCACAAGGAACAAACAAGGATATCCATAGACATAGAGTGATGTATGCACAAGATGATGTCCATGAAAGCATTAGGTTACCTTGTCCCTTGTCTTACCAACAAGAGGGTTTGTGACTGCTTGAACTAGTGCAAGATATGGAAGTTGTTTGCACTTGTCCTTGCCAAAATGATAAGAGTGAAGTATGTTGGCGGAGTCACCCTCAAGAACTCTCTAGTTCTTCTTATTCTGATCCACACCATCTTGATGGGAATCCTTGGAGTTGTAGTCGTACTTGATGAAGTAGAACTTGATGTAGTCTTGGGAATCCACTTGACCAAGGCCTTAGGTGCTTCTTCAAATGCATCAATCTCCTCTTGAAGCTTGTCCTTGCCTTTTAACTTGTGGCCTTGTGGTGGAAGATCATCTTGAGCTTGTGTTCCTTGGAAAGAAGTAGGATCATACTTATCTTGTTGAGGAACAAACTTCATCTTGGGGTATTGATCTTCTTCCCACTCAACTCCATTGGCATTGAACTTTCGTTCAAAACCAGCACCTTGATTCTTCTGGTGCCTTCCTTGCTTCCGTACAATTTCCTCAAATTGCTTACTTCCGGTAAGGCTCTTGTAAACACCTTTCTCTATAATTCCCTTCAATAAGCTATTTTCTTGCTCAAGTGTAACTTGTCTAAGAGAATCATTAGCGGAATCAAGAGAACTACTAGAAGCAACAACATTGGATTTAGCATGATTGTTGTTACTACTAGATGAAGAATCTTTCTTGGTCTTGTTGCTAGATTTAACTTGTGGCATTTAAGTAGACGAGAGTAAACACTTGGCAATGTAAGAAGAACTTTTCTTGCGTAGATCATCATTGATTGCCTTTAAAAACTCATGTTCTTGCTCAAGGTTGAGCTTTTCAAACCGTAGATTCTCATGAGTCTTTAAAAGTTCTCGATGATCTTCCAAGGTGGTTTCATGAGCTAACTTAAGAGTGTTTAGTTCTTTAGTTAGATGCTCAATCTCCTTCTTATCATCGCCATTCGTTTTATCTTGATTAGTATGATTAACAACAAATTCATCATATTTTTCATAACTAGAGTTGTCAACAAGTAAATCATCATCTCCTAGCAAATCATCTTCATCACTATTGAAATCAATATACTCGGGTTGTGTTACCCTTGGACCTTTAGCCATGAAGCATCTCCCAATTCCTTCATTTGGTGAGTCAAATATGTCATAGGAGTTGGTTGTCACAAGTGCTAGTCCGGAAACACCTTCATCTTGAGTATATTCGGAGTCGGAGTGATAACTTCTTTCGGAGTGATTGTCGGAGTCGGAGCCGGATACCCATTCACCAACATGAGCTTGATGTCTTCTTCTTGTGTAGCTCTTTGATGACTTGTCCTTCCTTTCTGAATCCTTGCTTCTCGAGAGGGTCTTCATTCATAACGATCATCTCTACTCCTTCTCTCTCTTGGTGGTGATTCTTCTCTTCTACTCCTTCTTTTGGGAGAATGTTCTCTTATTTTGTGGGGAGCCGTACACTCTTGTTCACGACTTGAAGATCTCTTGTCATTGTAAGACCTTGACTTGGAGCTTCTTTCCTTGCTTCTACTTTTGTAGAATTTGTTTAAGTTCTTCACCATTAGGCTCAATTCTTCATTGAAGGTTTGTTTCTCACTTGATGATTTGGGAGCTTCACATGAGGCTTTGTAAGCACCGCTTGACTTGTTGTGGAGCTCTTCCATATCCTTGAGTGACATCTCATGAGCAACAATTCTTCCAATGACTTCCGTTGGCTTGAGATCTTTGTAATTGGGCATCACTAGGATCAATGTGCACACGGTATGATATTTTACATCCAAGGCTCTTAGGATCTTCTTGATGATGAATCTATCGGTCATCTCTTCACTTCCTAAGCCGGCAATCTCATTTGTGATGAGAGCAAGCCTAGAGTACATTTCAGCGACACCTTCACCATCCTTCATTTTGAACTTGTCAAGTTGACTTTGAAGCACATCCAATTTGGATTCCTTGACGGAGTCGGTACCTTCATGCATATCAATCAAAGTATCCCAAATTTCCTTTGCATTCTCAAGACGGCTGATTTTGTTGAATTATTCAGGCACAATCCGTTGAGGAGAATATCACAAGCTTGAGCATTGTATTGCAGCATCATCAACTCTTCCGGAATAGCTTCACGGTTTGGCTCTCTCCCATCAAAGAATTCACCTTGCAAGCCAATACACACAATAGCCCAAATGGTCGGGTTATGTCCAAGAATATGCATTTTCATCTTATGCTTCCAACTAGCAAAATTTGTACCATCAAAGTAAGGACCTCTACGGTGGTAATTTCCCTCGCTAGACTCCATACTCACCTAGGTTGTGAAACCAAGGCTATGACTACCAAAAGCTATGGAAATCAAAGCAAATAGAGACCAAAGCTCTGATACCACTTGTAGGATCAAAAGTATGTCTAGAGGGGGGCTGATTAGACTACTTGACCAAATAAAAATCTAGCCTTTTCCTAATTTTAGTTCTTGGCATATTTTAGCAACTTGGCACAAGTCAAGCAATCAACCTACACATGCAATTCTAAGAGTATAACAACGGAATGTAAAACAATTGCATATGAAGGTAAAGGGAGGAGTTTGAGGGAGCAAACGCAATGTTGACACGAAGATTTTTTATTCGTGGTTCCGATAGGTGGTGCTATCGTACATCCACATTGATGGATACTTCAACCCACGAAGGGTAACAGTTGGACGAGTCCACGGAGGGCTCCACCCACGAAGGGTCCACAAAGAAGCAACCTTGTCTATCCCACCATGGCCGTCGCCCATGAAGGACTTGCCTCACTAGGGTAGATCTTCACGAAGTAGGCCATCTCCTTTCCCTTACAAACTCCTTGGTTCAACTCAACAATCTTGACGGAGGCTCCCAAGTGACACCTAACCAATCTAGGAGATACCACTCTCCAAGAGGTAACAAATGGTGTGTTGATGATGAACTCCTTGCTCTAGTGCTTCAAATGATAGTCTCCCCAACACTCAACTCTCTCTCACAGGATTTGAATTTGGTGGAAAGAAGGTATGAGTGGAAAGCAACTTGGGAAGGCTAGAATCAAGATTTATGTGGTTGGAATGGAATATCTTGACCTCAACACAAGTGTAGGTTGTTCTCTCTCAGAAAATATGTGTTGGAAGTGTAGGCATGTTCTGATGGCTCTCTCCACGAATGAAGAGTGGGTGGAGGGGTATATATAGCCTCCACAAAAAATCTAACCGTTACACACAATTTACCAAACTCACTGAGACCGATTCAGAGAACTCGGTCAGACCTATTTAGTTCAAAATGTGAACGTTAGGATTTTCGGTGGGACCGACACGTCAACTCGGTAGGACTGATATCGTTAGAGTTAGGGCATAAAGTAATCTCGGTCAGACCGATTACACAAACTCGGTGAGACCGATTTTGGTAATAGACTAACCAGAGAGTTGGTCAGGCAAACTCGGTGCGACCAATTCGCTCATCTCGCTTGGACCGAAACGTTACGAAAGGGAAACAGAGAGTTTGCATTGCAATCTCGGTGGGACCGATCGCACATATCGGTTTGACGAAAATGTTAAGAAGGGAAATAGAGAGATTACAATCCCATCTCGGTGAGACCGAGATCCCTATCGGTGAGACTGAAAAGACTAGGGTTTGTGGCAGTGGCTATGTCAAGTGAACTCGGTGGCGCCGGATAGATCACATCGGTGGGGCCGAGTTTGACTCTTGGTTTGGGACATATGTGGATGTGAGAAAGTAGTTGAGGGCTTTGGAGCATATCACTAAGAACTTTGAGCAAAGAACTCATTAAGCAACACCTCACCCCCTCTTAATAGTATTGGCTTTTCCTATGGACTCAATGTGATCTTGGATCACTAAAATAAAAAAATGTAGAGTCTTGTGCTTTGAGCTTGAGCCAATCCTTTTTTCCTTAGCATTTCGAGGGGTCCACTTTCCTAATCCATGCCATGCCAATCATTGAGCTTTCCTGATAGATTTATCTTGAAATAGCATTAGCTCAATTAGCTATCTGTTGTTAGAAATTACCAAAGCCACCCAGGGATAGTTGCACTTTCACCAGGTCATGTCGTAGGTCGTAGGTGTATTCTGGAGTCGCTGTTTCTCTGCCTCTATGACGAGGTGGTGCGGGCTGGTGTTCGCTTGAGTTGCCACTCTATTCCAGCCACGTGGTGGTTAGTCCGATCTGTCGATAGTATCACGCGCTAGCAGGATGGGCTCTAGGGCTTTGTTGTCAAATTTTGGTAGTAGCTTGTGCTTCGGGTAACTCTTAGTTGGGTGTTCGAGGCCGTATTCCTCGGCTGCTAGGACGTTAGTCCATCTGTCATTGAGTAAATCCTGATCAACTTGAAGCTACTGCTACTTCATTTTCAGGCTTCTTGCAGTGGCGATTATCCGGCACTTAAAGCACTCTTGTTCGAGGGGTTCTTCCGGCACGATGAAATCTTCGTCGCCGAGGCTCACATCCTCTTCGGAGATCGATAGGTAGTTACTGTCTTCTGAGACCTCATTCTCGGCAGGTTCTTCGGGGTTAACTTGCCCATCCTCCCAATCATCATGTTTGGATGTTGGTTCAACAGGGGTTTGAGGGTCTTCGGCATTCTCCGGAGTATTATTATCTCCGGTGCTGGTATTGCTGTCTTTGTCGCAAAGTGACTTTGAGCGGCGCCGCTCACGCCGACGCTTCGGAGGCGCGTTAGCGGGCTTGTCCTCATTCGGATCTGTTTCGCCGTCGTCGTCGCCGTTGTCCTCTTTGGGTGTGCCCACCATAAATACATCATATGTGGAGGTGGCCGTCCAACGTCCGGTGAACGGAGGGTTTTGGCCTTGTTCGTCTCTGGCATCGTCGACCATGCCGTTGATGTCTTCGGAGGTGTAGTCGAGCATGTCGGTTAAATCTTCGACAGTGGCTATGAAGTGGGTGGTGGGTGCGAAGTAAAATTCACCACTCTTAGCCCCTAGTCTGGGTTGGGCGCAATTCGGCGGCGATTCCTTTGTGATGGCTAGGGACATCATTAAGTCCAAAGCTTCGTTTAAGAGCGAGGTTTGGACCGAGAAGTGAGAGTCCGCGGGGCTGACCGAGGTGAGAACCTCCTGGCCACGCCTGCTCGACCCAGACCTTGAGAGTTTGGATTTAGGGTCTGAGGGAGAGTGCGGCAATTTAGCAGCGAGGGGAGCTCGGTTCGTCTTCGGGCCAGCCGATGGCACCGTCCCCTCCAGACCTCTGATAGCAAGTTCCATACCAGCAGGGAGTCCGGCGGGCTCTAAACTCCCGTCTTTGGATCTGCTGATCGGCTCTGGATCTAAAGCCAGAGCGACGGTCGGGGCCGCGAACCCTTCAAAGATCAAGTCTCCTTGAATATTAGTGACAAAGTTTAAGTTCCCGAAACTTATCTGACGTCCAGGGGCATAGCCGTCGACCTGCTCAAGGTGGCCAGTCGAGTTGGCGCGCAGTGCAAAGCCACCGAATATGCAAATTTGTCCGGGGAGAAAGGTTTCCCTCAAGGCAGCATTGTTATGGATGATCAATCGAGCCATCAAACCTTCTATCGATGTCACAGAGGAACTCCCAATGAAAGCACCAATGTCGGTGTAAAAACCGGCAGATCTCGGGTAGGGGGTGTGGGTCTCAAAACCGGTGGATCTCGGGTAGGGGGTCCCGATCTGTGTGTCAAGGCTGATGGAACAAGAAGTAAGGGACACAGATGTTTACCCAGGTTCGGGACCTCTCGATGGAGGTAAAACCCTACTTCCTGCTAGATTAATATTGATGATATGGGTAGTACAAGAGTAGATCTACCACGAGATCGTAGAGGCTAAACCCTAGGAGCTAGCCTATGATGGTATGAATGTAATTGTGATCGGCTTTCTAAGGACCAACCTCTCCGGCTTATAGAGACATCGGAGAGGGCTAGGGTTTACATGGAGTCGGTTACAAGGAAGGAAATATAATATCCGGATCGCCAAGCTTGCCTTCCACGCCAAGGAAAGTCCCATCAGGACACGGGCCGAAGTCTTGAGTCTGGTATCTTCACGCTTCAATAGTCCGGACGTTGTACACAGTCCGGCTATCCGGATACACCCTAATCCAGGACTCCCTCAGTAGCCCCTGAACCAGGCTTCAATGACGATGAGTCCGGCGCGCAGTATTGTCTTCGGCATTGCAAGGCGGGTTCTTTCTCCGAATACTCCAAAGTACCTGTTGCAACGAATAGTGTCTGGTTTCCAATCGATGTTGTGCTCCTCGGCTTCAGCGCCTCAGTAATGACCATCTCCACGTGTCGAGCGAATGGGAGGAGTCAGGGTATTTTTGCATTTGCCACCCTCAATACCCGGGCCAACTGTCTATTTGAAGGGACAGGGGTTCTCAGATCCAAACCTCACTCCCCTCCCTTGAGCTAACATCCTAGAGCACTTCGCGAAAAGCCATTCCAGCATGGTCGGCCCTCGCAGCTCTTCTGCTTGCCCTTCTCGCTATAAGTCGGGGGATTGGGGAGAGTGCTCAGTTCCCCACAGCTGTTTGGTGAACTTACAAACTCAAGGGTTTCTTCCACCGGCATTCATGGTATCCGTCCGAGCTGGAATAGCTACCTACGATGGAGGGGAACAAGCGGAGGGATTTCCTAACCCGTCTCTGGAGGAGCGAATATGCCCCATCTTGCATCTGCTGAGGGGCGTCGAGTTCCATATCCACCCGTTTCTCCGCGGGCTCCTGGAGTTCTATGGCCTGCAGCTGCACAATCATACCCCAGCCTCCATTCTACACATAGCGGGGTATGTCGCTCTTTGCGAACTGTTTCTAGGCTGCGAACCACACTTCGGATTGTGGAGGAAGCTGTTCTGCCTGTTCCCCCGCACCCAGGGGGAGTCCCTGTATGAAGAGGGCGGGGCCAAAGTATGGCGTATTTCCGAGACCGGATACCTGTCGGGCACTCCTGAGAACGCACCAGAAAACTGGTCGTCAGAGTGGTTCTATATAAGTGACGTCCCCCTTCCAGATCCAGTCCGGAGGGGTCTCCCCAAGTCCAGCAACGCCCCACCGAGGGCACGCCTAAGCTGGCGTCCCCGGGGCCCTCAAGAAGAGGACACAAGGGAGATATTCCTCCTGATGAACAGGATAAAGTTGCTGGCCAAGTCCTGACTGACAATTGTTGAGGTCATGGCGATGTGCATAAAGCGAGGAGTGCAACCCCTTCAAAATTGGGGGAGACACATGTGGAATGACAATGGGGAAGATGACGCCACCCGCTGTGGTCGTAAGGGTACGGACTCCGCTCCGCTTTGGCAAGGATTTTGTCCGGTTTGTACAAAGGGGAAGAGGAGGAGTTCCTTCATATAAAAACAGGGGACGGATTCTCCATGTACAACCCCAAAGAGTGGGTAAGTTGCCATTCTTTTCCCAGTTTTCATTTACTCTATCGTACTTTTGCTAAGATTACTTTCATCAATGCCTCCGAGCAGGAACTGAGGAGGGCCGTAGAAGGAATCTTCAGCCCCTCCCCACAACCAGATGACCCTAGAAGGGCCCTAGATCCGGGATTCAAAGTAGATACAGATATTACCGTGGAGCTTGTCAATGGAGTATTTTATCAGACGAGCTGGGACGGCGCCCTAGCGGCCATTACAGCCGACTCCCCTGGAGTACTTCCCACGTCGCGTGTAAGCTGAGCTAATTGTTGGAAATATGCCCTAGAGGCAATAATAAAAGGATTATTATTATATTTCCTTGTTCATGATAATTGTCTTTATTCATGCTATAATTGTATTATCCGGAAATTGTAATACACGTGTGAATACATAGACCATAATACGTCCCTAGTGAGTCTCTAGTTGACTAGCTCGTTGATCAACATATAGTCATGGTTTCCTGACTATGGACATTGGATGTCATTGATGATGGGATCACATCATTAGGAGAATGATGTGATGGACAAGACCCAATCCTAAGCATAGCACAAGATCGTGTAGTTTGTTTTGCTAGAGTTTTTCCAATGTCAAGTATCTCTTCCTTAGACCATGAGATCGTGTAACTCCCGGATACCGTAGGAGTGCTTTGGGTGTACCAAACGTCACAACGTAACTGGGTGACTATAAAGGTGCACTACAGCTATCTCCGAAAGTGTCTGTTGGGTTGACACGGATCGAGACTGGGATTTGTCACTATGTATAACGGAGAGGTATCACTAGGCCCACTCGGTAGTGCATCATCATAATGAGCTCAAAGTGACCAAGTGTCTGGTCACGGGATCATGCATTATGGTACGAGTAAAGTGACTTGCCAGTAACAAGATTGAACAAGGTATTGGGATACCGACAATCGAATCTCGGGCAAGTAACATACCGTCTGACAAAGGGAATAGTATACGGGGTTGCTTGAATCCTCAACATCGTGGTTCATCCGATGAGATCATTGAGGAGTATGTGGGAGCCAACATGGGTATCCAGATCCCGTTGTTGGTTATTGACCGGAGAGCCGTCTAGGTCATGTCTACATTTCTCCCGAACCCGTAGGGTCTACACACTTAAGGTTCGGTGACGCTAGGGTTGTATGAATATGAGTATGCAGCAAACCGAATGTTGTTAGGAGTCCCAGATGAGATCCCGGACGTCACGAGGAGTTCCGGAATGGTCCAGAGGTAAAGAATTATATATAGGAAGTGCTGTTTCGGCCGTCGGGAAAGTTTCGGGGTCACCCGGTATTGTACCGGGACCACCGGAAGGGTCCCGGGGGTCCACCAGGCGGGGTCACCTATCCCGGAGGACCCCGTGGGCTGAAGTGCGAGGGGAACCAGCCCCTAGTGGGCTGGTGCGCCCCCCCCTTGGGCCCACCTGCGTCTAGGTTTGGAAACCCTAGGTAGGGGGGGGGGCGCCACTTGCCTTGGGGGGCACTCCACCCCCCTGGCCGCCGCCCCCCTTGGGAGATTGCATCTCCCAAGGCCAGCGCCCCCCTGGGGGCCTATATAAAGGAGGGCAAGGGGGAGGGCAGCCGCACCCTATGCATTGGCGCCTCCCTCCCCTTGCTACACCTCTTCCTCCTCCTACAGCAACTTGGCGAAGCCCTGCCGGAGTTCTGCTGCATCCACCACCACGCCGTTGTGCTGCTGGATCATCATCAACCTCTCCTTCCCCCTTGCTGGATCAAGAAGGAGGAGACATCATTCGCTCCGTACGTGTGTTGAACGCGGAGGTGCTGTCCGTTCGGCACTTGGTCATCGGTGATTTGGATCACGGCGAGTACGACTCCATCATCACCGTTCTCTTGAACGCTTCCGCACGCGATCTACAAAGTGGTATGTAGATGAAATCTCTCTCCCATGACTCGTTGCTTAGATGAACTCATAGATGGATCTTGGTGAAACCGTAGGAAAAATTTTAATTTTCTGCAACATTCCCCAACAGTGGTATCAGAGCTAGGTCTATGCGTAGCTCTCTATTGCACGAGTAGAACACAATTTTGTTGTGGGCGTAGATCTTGTCAACTTGCTTGCCGCTACTAGTCTTTTCTTGCTTCAGTGGTATTGTGGGATGAAGTGGCCCGGACCGACCTTACACGTACGCTTACGTGAGACGGGTTCCACCGACTGACATGCACTAGTTGCATAAGGTGGCTAGCGGGTGTCTGTCTCTCCTACTTTAGTTGGAGCAGATTAGATGAAAAGGGTCCTTATGAAGGGTAAATAGAAGTTGCCAAAATCACGTTGTGGTTATTCGCAGGTAAGAAAACGTTCTTGCTAGAACCCAATTGCAGTCACGTAAAAGATGCAACAACAATTAGAGGATGTCTAACTTGTTTTTGCAGCAATTGTCATGTGATGTGATATGGCCAGAAGTTGTGATGAATGATGAATGCTATATTGTGACGTATGAGATCATGTTCTTGTAATAGGAATCACGACTTGCATGTCGATGAGTATGACAACTGGCAGGAGCCATAGGAATTGTCTTTATTTTTGGATGACCTGCGTGTCATTGAAGAACGCCATGTAAATTACTTTACTTTATTGCTAAACGCGTTAGCCATAGAAGTAGAAGTAGTCGTTGCCGTGACAACTTCATGAAGACACGATGATGGAGATCATGGTGTCATGCCGGTGACGAAGATGATCATGGAGCCCCGAAGATGGAGATCAAAGGAGCTATATGATATTGGCCATATCATGTCACTATTATATAATTGCATGTGATATTTGTTATGTTTATGCATCTTGTTTACTTAGAACGACGGCAGTAAATAAGATGATCCCTTATAATAATTTCAAGAAAGTGTTCCCCCTAACTGTGCGCCATTGCTAAAGTTCGTCGTTTCGAAGCAGCACGTGATGATCGGGTGTGATAGATCCTTACGTTCACATACAACGGGTGTAAGACAGTTTTACACATGCAGAAACACTTAGGGTTAACTTGACGAGCCTAGCATGTATAGACATGGCCTCGGAACACAAGAGACCAAAAGGTCAAACATGAGTCGTACGGAAGATACGATCAACATGGAGATGTTCACTGATGATGACTAGTCCATCTCACATGATGATCGGACACGGCCTAGTCGACTCGGATCGTGTAACACTTAGATGACTAGAGGGATGTCAATCTGAGTGGGAGTTCATTAAATAATTTGATTAGATGAACCTAATTATCATGAACTTAGTCTAAAGTCTTTGCAAAATATGTCTTGTAGATCAAATGGCCAACGCTCATGTTAACATGAACTTCAACGCGTTCCTAGAGAAAACCAAGCTGAAAGATGATGGCAGCAAGTATTCGGACTTGTACCGGAACCTGAGGATCATCCTCATAGCAGCCAAGAAAGATTATGTCCTAGATGAACCGCTTGGTGAAGCACCCATCCTAGAGAACCAAGACGTTATGAACACTTGGCAATCACGTGCTGATGATTACTCCCTCGTTCTGTGTGGCATGCTTTACAGCTTAGAACCAGGGCTCCAAAAGCGTTTTGAGCGACACGGAGCATATGAGATGTTCGAGGAGCTGAAAATGGTTTTTCATGCTCATGCCCGGGTCGAGAGATATGAAGTCTCCGACAAGTTCTATAGTTATAAGATGGAGGAAAACCGTTCTGTCAGTGAGCACATACTCAAAATGTCTGGGTTGCACAACCGCCTGTCCCAGCTGGAGATCAACCTCCCGGACGAGGCGGTCATTGACACAATCCTTCAGTCGCTCCCACCGAGCTATAAGAGCTTTGTGCTGAACTACAATATGCAGGGGATGGTGAAGACCATTCCTGAAGTATTTTCAATGCTGAAGTCAGCAGAGGTTGAAATCAAGAAAGAACATCAAGTGTTGATGGTCAATAAGACCACTAAGTTCAAGAAGGGCAAGGGCAAGAAGAACTTCAAGAAGGACGGCAAAGATGTTGCCGCGCCCGGTAAGCCAGTTGCTGGGAAGAAGTCGAAGAATGGACCCAAGCCTGAGACTGGGTGCTTTTATTGCAAAGGGAAGGGTCACTGGAAGCGGAACTGCCCCAAATACTTAGCGGACAAGAAGGCTGGCAACACTAAAGGTATATTTGATATACATGTAATTGATGTGTACCTTACCAGTACTCATAGTAACTCCTGGGTATTTGATATCGGTCTTGTTGCTCATATTTGTAACTCATAGCAGGAGCTGCGGAATAAGCGGAGACTGGCGAAGGACGAGGTGACGATGCGCATCGGGAATGGTTCCAAGGTCGATGTGATCGCCGTCGGGACGCTACCTCTACATTTACCTACGGGATTAGTTTTAAACCTCAATAATTGTTATTTAGTACCAAGTTTGAGCATGAACATTGTATCTGGATCTCGTTTGATGCGAGATGGCTACTCATTTAAATCCGAGAATAATGGTTGTTCTATTTATATGAGAGATATGTTTTATGGTCATGTCCCGATGGTCAATGGTTTATTCTTAATGAATCTCGAACGTAATGTTACACATATTCATAGTGTGAATACCAAAAGATGTAAAGTTGATAATGATAGTTCCACATACTTGTGGCACTGCCGCCTTGGTCACATTGGTGTCAAGCGCATGAAGAAGCCCCATGCTGATGGACTTTTAGAGTCTCTCGATTATGAATCATTTGACACATGCGAACCATGCCTCATGGGCAAAATGACCAAGACTACGTTCTCCGGAACTATGGAGCGAGCAACCAACTTATTTGAAATCATACATAGTGATGTGTGTGGTCCAATGAGTGTTGAGGCTCGCGGAGGATATCGTTATGTTCTCACTCTCACTGATGACTCGAGTAGATATGGGTATGTCTACTTGATGAAACACAAGTCTGAGACCTTTGAAAAGTTCATGGAATTTCAGAATGAAGTAGAGAATCAACGTGACCGAAAGATAATATTCTTACGATCGGATCGTGGAGGAGAATATTGAAGTCACGAATTTGGTACACACTTAAGAAAATGTGGAATCGTTTCACTACTCACGCCGCCTGGAACACCTCAGCGTAACGGTGTGTCCGAACGTTGTAATCGCACTCTATTGGATATGGTGCGATCTATGATGTCTCTTACCGATTTACCGCTATCATTTTGGGGATACGCTCTAGAGACAGCTACATTCACTTTAAATAGGGCACCGTCTAAATCCGTTGAGACGACACCATATGAATTATGGTTTGGGAAGAAACCTAAGCTGTCGTTTCAAAAAGCTTGGGGATGCGATGCTTATGTCAAGAAACTACAACCAGAAAAGCTCGAACCCAAGTCAGAAAAATGCGTCTTCATAGGATACCCTAAGGAAACCATTGGGTATACCTTCTACTTAAGATCCGAGGGCAAGATCTTTGTTGCCAAGAACGGATCCTTTCTAGAAAAGGAGTTTCTCTCGAAAGGAGTAAGTGGGAGGAAAGTAGAACTCGATGAAGTACTACCTTTTGAACCGAAAAGTAGTACAGCTCAGGAAAATGTTCCTGTGGTGCCTACACCGACTGGAGAGGAAATTAATGATGATGATCAAGGTACTTTGGATCAAGTTGCTACTGAACTTCGTAGGTCCACAAGGACACGTTCCACACCAGAATGGTATGGCAACCCTATCCTAGAAATCATGTTGTTAGACAACGGTGAACCTTCGAACTATGAGGAAGCGATGGCGGGCCCAGATTCCAACAAATGGCTAGAAGCCATGCAATCCGAGATAGAATCCATGTATGAAAACAAAGTATGGACTTTGACTGACTTGCCCGATGATCGGCGAGCGATAGAAAACAAATGGATCCTTAAGAAGAAGACATACGCGGATGGTAATGTCACCATCTATAAAGCTCGACTTGTCGCTAAGGGTTATCGGCAAGTTCAAGGGATTGACTACGATGAGACTTTCTCTCCCGTAGCGAAGCTTAAGTCCGTCCGAATCATGTTAGCAATTGCCGCATACTATGATTATGAGATATGGCAGATGGACGTCAAAACGGCATTCCTTAACGGTTATCTTAAGGAAGAGCTATATATGATACAGCCGGAAGGTTTTGTCGATCCTAAGAATGCTAACAAAGTATGCAAGCTCCAGCGATCCATTTATGGGCTGGTGCAAGCATCTCGGAGTTGGAACATTCGCTTTGATGAGATGATCAAAGCGTTTGGGTTTATGCAGACTTATGGAGAAGCCTGCGTTTAAAAGAAAGTGAGTGGGAGCTCTGTGGCATTTCTCATATTTTATGTAGATGACCTACTTTTGATGGGAAATGATATAGAATTCTTGGACAACATTAAGGCCTACTTGAATAAGAGTTTTTCAATGAAGGACCTTGGAGAAGCTGCTTACATATTAGGCATCAAGATCTATAGGGATAGATCGAGACGCCTCATAGGTCTTTCACAAAGCACATACCTTGATAAGATTTTGAAGAAGTTCAAAATGGATCAGTCCAAGAAAGGGTTCTTGCCTGTGTTGCAAGGTGTGAGATTAAGCTTGGCTCAATGCCCGACCATGGCAAAAGATAAAGAAGAGATGAGTGTCATCCCCTATGCCTCAGCCATAGGATCTATTATGTATGCCATGCTATGTACCAGACCTGATGTAAACCTTGCCGTAAGTTTGGTAGGAAGGTACCAAAGTAATCCCGGCAAGGAACACTGGACAGCGGTTAAGAATATCCTGAAGTACCTAAAAAGGACAAAGGACATGTTTCTCGTTTATGGAGGTGACGAAGAGCTCGTCGTAAAGGGTTACATCGACGCTAGCTTCGACACAGATCTGGATGACTCTAAGTCACAAACGGGATAGGTGTATATGTTGAATGGTGGGGCAGTAAGCTGGTGCAGCTGCAAGCAGAGCGTCGTGGCGAGATCTACATGTGAAGCGGAGTACATGGCAGCCTCGGAGGCAGCGCATGAAGCAATTTGGGTGAAGGAGTTCATCACCGACCTAGGAGTCATACCCAATGCGTTGGGGCTGATCAAACTCTTCTGTGACAACACTGGAGCTATTGCCCTTGCCAAGGAGCCTAAGTTTCACAAGAAGACCAGGCAAATGAAGCGTTGTTTCAACTCCATCCGTGAAAATGTTCAAGATGGAGACATAGATATTTTCAAAGTACATACGGATCTGAATGTCATAGATCCATTGACTAAACCTCTTCCGCGAGCAAAACATGATCAACACCAGAACTCTATGGGTGTTCGATTCATCACAATGTAACTAGATTATTGACTCTAGTGCAAGTGGGAGACTGTTGGAAATATGCCCTAGAGGCAATAATAAAAGGATTATTATTATATTTCCTTGTTCATGATAATTGTCTTTATTCATGCTATAATTGTATTATCCGGAAATCGTAATACACGTGTGAATACATAGACCACAATACGTCCCTAGTGAGCCTCTAGTTGACTAGCTCATTGATCAACAGATAGTCATGGTTTCCTGACTATGGACATTGGAAGTCATTGATGACGGGATCACATCATTAGGAGAATGATGTGATGGACAAGACCCAATCCTAAGCATAGCATAAGATCGTGTAGTTCCTTTTGCTAGAGCTTTTCCAATGTCAAGTATCTCTTCCTTAGACCATGAGATCGTGTAACTCCCGGATACCATAGGAGTGCTTTGGGTGTACCAAACCTCACAGCGTAACTGGGTGACTATAAAGGTGCACTACAGGTATCACCGAAAGTGTCTGTTGGGTTGACACGGATCGAGACTGGGATTTGTCACTCCGTATAACGAAGAGGTATCACTAGGCCCACTCGGTAGTGCATCAGCATAATGAGCTCAAAGTGACCAAGTGTCTGGTCACGGGATCATGCATTACGGTATGAGTAAAGTGACTTGCCAGTAATGAGATTGAACGAGGTATTGGGATACCGACGATCGAATCTCGGGCAAGTAACATACCGTCTGACAAAGGGAATAGTATATGGGGTTGCTTGAATCCTCGACATCGTGGTTCATCCGATCAGATCATCAAGGAGTATGTGGGAGCCAACATGCGTATCCAGATCCCGTTGTTGGTTATTGACCGGAGAGCCGTCTCGGTCATGTCTGCATTTCTCCCGAACCCGTACGGTCTACACACTTAAGGTTCGGTGACGCTAGGGTTGTATGAATATGAGTATGCAGCAAACCGAATGTTGTTCGGAGTCCCGGATGACATCCCGGATGTCACGAGGAGTTCCGGAATGGTCCGGAGGTAAAGAATTATATATAGGAAGTGCTGTTTCGGCCATCGTGAAAGTTTCGGGGTCACCCGGTATTGTACCGGGACCACCGGAAGGGTCCCGGGGGTCCACCGGGTGGGGTCACCTATCCCTAAGGGCCCTGTGGGATGAAGTGGGACGGGAACCAGCCCCTAGTGGGCTGGTGCGCCCCCCCCCTTGGCCCCCCCCCTGCACCTAGGGTTGGAAACCCTAGGTGGAGGGGGGGCGCACCACTTGCCTTGGGGCGAACTCCACCCCCCTGGCCGCCGCCCCGCTTGGGAGATTGCATATCCCAGGGCCGGCGCCCCCCCTGGGGGCCTATATAAAGGAGGGCAAGGGGGAGGTCAGCCGCACCCTATGCATTGGCGCCTCCCTCCCCCTGCTACACCTCTTCCTCCTCCCGCAACAGCTTGGCGAAGCCCTGCCGGAGTTCTCCTGCATCCACCACCACGCTGTTGTGCTGCTGGATCATCATCAACCTCTCCTTCCCTCTTGCTGGATCAAGAAGGAGGAGACGTCATTCGCTCCGTACGTGTGTTGAACGCGGAGGTGCTGTCCGTTTGACACTTGGTCATCGGTGATTTGAATCACGACGAGTACGATGCCATCATCACTGTTCTCTTGAACGCTTCCGACGTGATCTACAAAGTGGTATGTAGATGCAATCTCTCTCCCATGACTTGTTGCTTAGATGAACTCATAGATGGATCTTGGTGAAACCGTAGGAAAATTCTTAATTTTCTACAACGTTCCCCAACACTAATAAAAAAAGCCTAACCTCCGAAGAGGACTTTCCCCAGGTATTATAATTTTTACCTGTGAGGTGCCGCTCTATTTGCAGAAACAACGGCCGGAGCGAGGGGCCGAGCCCCTGGGGACTCGTCAACCACGGGCGTCCGGATCGGACAGGCTCAAGAAGAAGGCGGTGAGGGCTGACACACCGCTACAGAGGTAAAGTCATAGCCCGTCCTGCTGTCATATAATTTGAAATATGATAGAGCCCTTTGTGTCCGACAAGAAGAGGAATAACCGGGCTGTATCCAGAAACCCCACCATCCATGCCTCCACCAGCCGGGTTCCAGAACCGGCTTCGGGGGTGGAGGCGGATACGGGGCCCACACCGCATAGCCTCCCGACAGAGGGTGCGGATATGTGTTCGGCCACGAACTCCAAAGTGGAGAGCGCCATGAACCACCGGCGCCGGAAGGCCGTGTTCCGGCACAACATCTTTTCCGAAGAGGCTTTTAACGCCTTCAATTCGGCGAACGCATATGTCCGAGCCGCTCGAGGCGGGCTTGCCCAAGCGACAAGCCAGTACACTAAAGACATACGGGTAAGAGATTTTGATAAGTATGCCTAGCAGTAGCCCCTCAGACTTAGAATAGTTGGGACAACTGTTTGAAGGATCAATATATCCGCAGGTCCTTGTGGACAAGAATGAACAATTGGCGCGGGAGCTGGAGGCCTGCAAGGCCCGATTATCTGATGTTGTATCCAAATTGGAGGGATCCCGAAAGGCCCCTACCGGTAATATATGTTTCCATTATACACATACGTGCTAATTAATAGATGGCTTGTGCGGCTAGTCTAACAGTAAGTTCTGCAGACAATCCTGGAGTGAATCCGGATGGCGCAGTAGGTGACGACTCGTATCTCCAATGGCAACTAAAGGCCGGCGAGCGCATCCTTACGCAGGTGACGCAAGAGAAGAGCAAGATTCATGATGCCAATATTCATCTGGACGTGGAATTAAAGGACGTCCGTGCGCAACTGGCGGACTCCATGAAGGAGAAGAAAAACCTTCGTCGCGGCATTTATGGTAAGAACGCCAGCGAACTGTTTGATAGTTCGGTGAGGAAGTTTATTAAAAGGATTCATCCTTGGAGGAATGTTAATGGGTCGCCCTGAAGAGGAGATGCCCTCATCTGCAGTTGATTTGCTGCATGAACTATCGCAGATGCACGAGCATGCCAGGCAGGTGATGCACGGCGTTACTCAGGCCTTGTGGCCATCAAGCCTACTGCCGAATGGCATGGGGGAGCTTGCGGACCTGCTCCAAGGAGTCCGGCGGTGCTTCCGTCTGTGGAAGATATCAGCCTGCCGGCAAGGAACAAGAGAAGCCTGGGTGATGGTGAAGACACGCTACACCAAACTGGACCCTAACCATATGGCCGAAGAGGGACCGGCGGGGCCCGATGGGCAAGAAATTCCCGTGAACCTGGTGTATGACCAGGTGGCATTAGCTGCTAAGTATTCTCAGCAGGATTGTAGGCTAGATAGCCTATTAGATGGTATAGAGGAGGAATATAGTCATTCTCAGTGACTGTGTAAATTGATTGGCATAAGTAGCCTCTAGCCAGATTGAAATCATTTGTCATGGCGGACCTTTTCGCTTCAGCCCCCGGACCCTATAGTCCGGGGTGTGTTTGAATACCCACTCGGTTATGCGAAAACCGGGGCATGCTTGGAGACCAGACGTAGGGGTCATAGGTGCTTGAATAGACAAGTACCCAACTAGTTATGTTATATTGTATGGACAGCAAGAAACATCTTCTAGGGAGAATAGTTCGGTTAGGGGTTCCTTTCCCTAGGTATCCATGTGTCGATGCACATGTCCAGACTACGTGCAATGGCGCAGGATATAAAGTTTCTGGGATACTTTGTTGTAACCAACGAATACGTCCTTTGTTCACCGATCGAATATTCTCTTAAGGAAACTAGCTTTCGGCTTCGCCCAGTCTAAGGTACACATCCGGCTCAACCAGCAGTAACAATCGTAGAGGTGCTCCCCTTATGCCCTAGCCGAATTAACGGGAACGTAGGGCATAAATACAAGAGCCAGGCAACCCAGCTTGGCCACATCTTAAGTCATATCGATGCATATAATGGTGAAAAACGCAAATATGTAGAAAGAACGCATATGTGATGGGCAAAAAGCCATTAAAGTAATTATGTCTAGCTTCCGAATAGGAAGCCCCCAGGTACCGCTTGCACACATGGTGCGGCCGGGGTAATCCGGGAATACGCACTGTATTAAATACTTGGAGTGAACGGAAAGAGGGTCGAGAAAGGAGAGGAACAGTGGTGGAGCATAATTTAAAAAAGGAGGGGTGAGGAGACGAACACTGCATTCGGTGTTAGGCGTAGAATCTCCGGAGTCTAGCCGCGTTCCATCGGTTCGGCTCGAGTCTGTTGTCAGATGCATTACGTAGGCGGTAGGCTCCTCCGATGAGAATTTTGTCGATGATGAAGGGACCTTCCCATCTGGGTTTGAGTTTGTCCTTCTTCTCCGGTAGGCGTAGAATGAGCTCGCCAATATTGTAAGTTTTGGCCCGCACTTCTCTGCGCTAATATCGCCGAGCCTACTGTTGATAGAATGCGGAACGGGCTTTTGTGACATCTCGCTCCTCCTCTAGGGCGTCCAAGTTATCCTGCCGATCTAACTCGGCTTCCTTCTCTTCGTACATGCATACGCATGGCGAATCATGTATTATGTCGCAGGGTAGTACTGCTTCCGCATCGTACACCATAAAAAATGGTGTGTATCCGGAGCTTCACTTCGATGTGGTCCGCAGCCCCCAAAGTACAGAGTCGAGCTCCTCTATCCAGTGCGTATCCGATTCTGTTAAAGATCCACTAATCTGAGTTTTATGCCGCTCATGATAAGACCATTTGCTCGTTCGACCTGGCCGTTTGTTTGCGGGTGGTAGACGGAAGCGTAGTCGAGCTTAATGCGCATTTTGCTGCACCAAGTTTTCACCTCATCGGTTGTGAAATTTGAGCCGTTATTAGTATTGATGCTATGGGGGACACCGTACCGGTGTACAACCCCGGATATGAAATCTATTACTGGTCCGGATTCGGCCGTTTTAACTGGTTTTGCTTCGATTCATTTGGTGAATTTGTCTACCATGACCAATAGGTATTTTTTCTTATGGCTTCCTCCTTTAAGGGGTCCGACCATATCCAACCCCCAAACAGCAAAGGGCCAAGTTATGGGGATTGTTTGGACACTAGTAGAAAAAGGGTCAAATGTGAACCACATTAGTGCCGGTTTGTAAAAAAACCGGCACTAATGTGATCAATAGTGCCGGTTCGTGGCTGCGATCAATAGTACCGGTTCGTGTTGAGCCTTTAGTACCGGTTCGTGCCACGAACCGGTACTAAAGGGGTAGTGGCAGGCTGGCGTCAGGCCAGGTCCCCACGAGCCCCTTTAGTACCGGTTTGTGTTACCAACCGGTACTAAAGGTCTAACCTATAGTACCGGTCCGTGCCACGAACCAGTACTAAAGGGGACAAGCCTTTAGTACCGGTTCGTGCCACGAACCGGTACTAAAGGGGCCAATTTTCAAACTCTACCCCCCCCCCCGTGTATCGCCATTTCAGTTTTGAAAAAATCAAAAGAAAATGATAAAAACTTCAAAAAATAAAATCCTTCAAGAGGTAGTTATATTACTATATTTGCTAGTTAGGAAAATTTGAAAACTTAAATTTGGACATGTTTTGCAAAAAGTGTAGGGAAAATGTAAAACGGCTATAACGGCAAAAAGTGTATAATATATCAAAAAATTCAGCACGAAAATCCGCATCCGATGGAGACGGCCTACGGCCTGTTTGGAATTTTTTAGAATCCTCAAATTCGAAAAGGAAAAAAAGATATGGTCAAATTTCAGTTTTTTTAAAAAAATTTGGTTAAATTTGGTCAAACTACTTATTCAAGAAGTATTAATGTTACTACATAATTATTCAAGAATATTAGTGTTACTAAATAATTATTTCAACTTTTTGAATTTTGGTCAAACTATGGTCAAACTTATTCAAGAAATATTAGCGTTACTAAATAATTACTGTTTTTTTAGAATAATAGTTTCAAACTCAAACGGTGAAACGTGTGACTTCATGCTCAAGCTAAACTCCTGAGGGTTAATAGGATTGACATCTTACTATTGTCAGGAAAACAACAATGCAGACTCGGAAACGAAGGAGAATAGAACCCAAAAGTTAAGCCTGCTCGGGCTGGAGTAGTGAGAGGGATGGGTGACCGGTCGGGAAGTTAGATGATTTGGAATGAGTGATCCACACTTGAGCAGTTAAGAGAGGTGATTAGAGACTAAATCATCAAATAATTCAGAAAAATTAAAAATAGAAAAAAAATCAATTTTTTTTCAAAATTTTCAAAAAAAAATTAAAAAAAACCTTTAGTACCGGTTGGTAACACCAACCGGTACTCAAGGTCCCCCATACTAGGGCGCGAGCGCACGCCACGTGGTGGCACTTTAGCGCCGGTTCATGCCGAACCGATACTAAAGGGGGGGGCCTTTAGTGCCCACACTTTAGTGCCGGTTCCATAACCGTCACTAAAGGCCCTTACAAACCGGTTTTAAAGCTCCGTTTCTACTAGTGGGAGAGCGGTAGGGGGCGTATGACTCTGATTGGCAAAGAGCTGGCAGCCGACGCAATGTTGGACAAGGTCCTGTGCGTTTGCCCGGGTCGTCGGCCAATAGAAGCCTATACGGAAGGCTTTGCTGACTAGCGCTCAAGCTGCGGTGTGGTGTCCGCCCAGTCCGGCGTGAATTTCAGCCAAGAGTTGCCGCCCATCCTCTTCGAAGATGCACCTTTGGAGCACTCCAGTCGCGCTTTTCTTGTAGAGTTCCCCTTCATGGACCTTGTAAGCTTTAGAATGCCGGACTATGCAGCGTGCTTAATTTTGGTCTTCGAGAAGCTCCTGCCTATTTAAGTAGGCCAAGAACGGCTCGGTCCACGGGGAGATTACGACCATGACTTCATGGGCCGAAGGTGTTATTTCGGTGGCAGAGCCTCCGATTGTGTCAGATGGTTTGGAGTCTGGGGGTGTATTCGGATCCGTGTTGGTTTTGCCAGACTCCCCTTCCCATACTACGGATGGCTTGAACAACCTTTCCAGGAATATATTAGGTGGGACAGGGTCGCATTTGGCGCAGATGCGGGCAAGGACATCCGCCGCTTGATTGTTTTCTCGAGCCACATGGTGGAATTCGAGCCCCTCGAACCGAGCTAACATTTTTAGGACGGCATTACGATAGGCCGCCATTTTAGGATCCTTGCCATCAAACTCTCCGTTTATTTGTGATATTGCGAGGTTCGAGTCCCCGCGCACTTCTAGGCGTTGGATGCCCATAGAGACTGCCATCAGAAGACCATGTAACAGGGCCTCATATTCGGCCGCATTGTTGGAGTCTGTGTATAATATTTGCAGGACATACTGGACCGTGTCCCCGGTGGGAGACGTCAGGACTACCCCTGCTCCTAGTCCGTCCAGCATTTTGGAGCCATCAAAGTGCATGATCTAGTTAGAGTACGCGCCGTACTCTTTAGGGAGTTCGGCTTCTGTCCATTCGGCGAAAAGTCAGCCAATACTTGCAACTTAATGGCTCGCCGCAGTTTGTATGTTATGTCGAACGGCAGGAGCTCGATGGCACATTTATCAATCCGGCCCGTAGCATCGCAGTTATTAATTATGTCATTGAGTGGTACTTCGAAGGTGACGGTAATCAAACACTCTTGAAAGTAGTGTCTTAGCTTCCGAGATGCCATGAAGACTGCGTATGCTATTTTTTGATAGTGTGGGTATCGGGATTTACATGGCGTGAGCATCGTGGATACGTAGTAAACCGGCTTTTGAAGCGGGAATTTGTATCCTTCCACCTGTCGTTCAATGACGAGCACTGCGCTTACAACTTGATGTGTTGTAGCTATGTATAGCAGCATAGGTTCGCCGATGTTTGGCACTGTTAGGACCGGATTACTGGCCAATAAGGTCTTTATCTCATCGAGTCCGGCTGCGGCTGCGTCCGTCCATACGAAGTTTTTGGTGCACCGAAGGAGGTGGTAAAGAGGCAACGCCTTTTATCCTAGCCTGGATATAAAGCGGCTCAAAGCGGCCACGCATCCTTCTAGTTTCTGGATGTGCTTGAGGTCTGTTGGTATGGCCAACTGCGATAGGGCTCGGATTTTTGCTGGATTCACTTCTATTCCTCTATTGGAAACAATAAAGCCCAGGAGCTTCCCCGAAGGGACACCGAAAACACATTTTTCCTGATTCAACTTGATGTCGTATGTCCGGAGGTTATCGAATGTGAGCCTCAAGTCATCTATTAGGGTTTCGACGTGTCTGGTTTTTATGACAACGTCGTCCACATATGCTTCCACTGTTTTGCTGATTTGTTTCTCCAGGCATGTTTGAATCATGCACTGATAGGTTGCGCCGGCATTCTTGAGCCCGAAGGGCATAGTGTTGAAGCAAAAAGGGGCATATGGCGTTATAAAAGCTGTTGCAGCTTGGTCAGACCCCGCCATCTTTATTTAATGGTATCGAGAGTATGCGTCGAGAAAACACAGCGAGTCGTGTCCAGCTGTGGCATCGATGATTTGATTGATGCGGGGGAGGGGAAAGGGATCCTTGGGGCAAGCCTTGTTGAGGTCTTTGAAGTTGACACATAGGCGCCAAGATTTGTCCTTTTTTGGCACCATTACCAAATTCGCCAGCCAATCCGGGTGTTTAATATATCTGATGAATCCGGCCTCAAGCAGTTTGGCTAGCTCTTCCCCCATGGCTTGCCGTTTGAGCTCTAAAAATAGCCTTAGGGTCTGTTTGACCGGTTTGTATCCCTTTAGTATATTGGTGCTGTGTTCGGCTAGCCGGCGCGGGATGCCTGGCATGTCCGAAGGGTGCCATGCAAAAATGTCCCAATTCTCGCGTAAGAAATGTCGCAGTGCGGCGTCCATCACCGGGCTCAATTGTGTTCCGATGGATGCTGTCTTCGTGGGATCCGTTGGGTGGACCTGGAATTTGACTATCTCGTCTGCAGGTTTAAATGAGGTGGACTTGGGTCGTTTGTCGAGTATCACATCGTCCCTGTCCACGGTGGCCCGTAGTGTTGTTAACTCTTCGGCCGCTAGGGCCTCAGATAATGCTTCTAGGGCTAGTGCTGCGGTTTTGTTTTCGGCACGGAGTGCGACGTCCGGATCACTGGCTAGAGTGATAATTCTGTTGGGCCTGGGCATTTGAAGCTTCATGTACCTGTAATGAGGTACAACTTGAAAGCTTGTAAACGCGTCCCGCCCTAGAAGGGCGTGGTATCCGCTGCTGAAAGGGGCCACTTGGAATCTAATTTCTTCGGACCTATTATTCTCCGAGGTGCCGAATACCACATTGAGTGTGATTTTTCCCGCGCACCGTGCTTCCCAAGTAGGGATGATTCCCCTGAAGATGGTGCCGCTTTGCTCAATGCGGCCTTTATCAATCTCCATTTTGTTGAGCGTTTCTTCATAGATCAAGTTTAACCCGCTTCCGCCGTCCATAAGTACTTTGGTTAGCCGGAAGCCGTCCACTATTGGGCTAAGGACCATAGCGGCTGGTGCCCGGACAGTCTGGAATCGTGGTTCATCACTGGCATTGAAAGTTATAGCCGTGTCGTTCCAGGGGTTTATCTTTACCACATGGCAAAATTCCGCAGAGCTTCGATGAGCCCGCTTGCGCCTGTTGTTCGAGGCGAAAGTCTCGAAGATTGTTAGTACCGTATTGTGTCAGCGAGCAAGATATTGTTCTGCTTTATAGCTCGCAAGAAGATCCTTGCCGCTTTTTGCTACCTGCCGGAGTATCCAACCTACCGTAAGGCTATGAGTTGGCATTGTATCCGGCGTATTGTGGAGCTTACATGGCCCATCGAGCCATTCTTCCAATACGGATCCCCGCCCTGGGGTGGGCCTCAGTTTCTTGGGGATTGGATCGGATGTCTTATGAGAGTTCGTCCGTTTGCTTCAGACAAGGGTCTTGTTGAGAGCAGTACTATCCCAAAACTCTGTCTGGGTCCTCCAAGCGATTTCCATCGCACAGTACTTACATACTATGGTTGCCAAGTGTGCGAAACGTTTTATTTCGCGGTGGCTTATAGCATTGAGGAGCCCTTCGTCCGTGAAGTTTTTGCAGAAGAGTGAGACCGTGTTCTCCTCGCGGCAGTCCTTAACCTTGTTGAGCGCAAGGAGGAATCTGGCCCAGTAATGATGTACCGTCTCCTAGGGCTCTTTCCTGATGCGGCAGAGACAGTTTAAGTCCAAATAGGTGTTGTTAGTAGAATCCAGATCATGATCTGATCTAACGCCCAAGGGCGCGGGTGGTTCTGAGTCCAACAGCTCGGAGTACAGAGTGCTACCCAATTCCTTCAGCCCAATGCCCGATCCTATGTCCGGGACCTGGGGAAGGTTGTCCTCTGATTAGATCTTTGGCTCAAGGAGTTCGGGGATCCGAACATAATTCGTCCTCAAAGCTGGGGGGCGATCCGCGGGTGGTTTTTCCACAATCACTATCTCATGGGTGGCCGGCGGGGATCTGATGTCCCTTCTGTCGGGTTTAAGCCCAATCCGGTCATAGTTCGTAGCGAATCCCAGAGCGGCGATGCGGTCCAAGAGTTCATTAAAGGAGGAGAGCTCCATTGGATCCATTTGTTCGGCAAGTTCCGAACTGACCCGAAGGTTATGATTGATGACCCGGGAGGCCATCGTCGGCCTTGTCGCCGACGGGGCGGCCATGATAAAGCCGCCGAGCCAGAGCGTCTGGCCTACAGCCAGAGCTCCCTCCAAAGTAATGTCGTCCTTGAAGACGAGTCGAGCCATCAAGCCTTGCGGCGATGTCACAGAGGAACTCTCAATGAAAGCACCAATGTTGGTGTCAAAACCGGCGGATCTCGGGTAGGGGGTCCCGGTCTGTGCGTCAAGGCTGATGGTAACAAGAAGTAAGGGACACGGATGTTTACCCAGGTTCAGGCCCTCTCGATGGAGGTAAAACCCTACTTCCTGCTTGATTAATATTGATGATATGGGTAGTACAAGAGTAGATCTACCACGAGATCGTAGAGGCTAAACCCTAGGAGCTAGCCTATGATGGTATGAATGTAATTGTGATCGGCTTTCTAAGGACCAACCTCTCCGGTTTATATAGACACCGGAGAGGGCTAGGGTTTACATGGAGTCGGTTACAAGGAAGGAAATATAATATCTGGATCTCCAAGCTTGCCTTCCACGCTAAGGAAAGTCCCATCCGGACACGGGCCGAAGTCTTGAGTCTTGTATCTTCACGCTTCAATAGTCCGGACGTTGTACACAGTCCGGCTATCCGGATACCCCCTAATCCAGGACTCCCTCAGGGGGTCCTGAACTATGCGTCTAAGGATCAAAGGTAACAGGAGACAGGGACACGATGTTTACCCAGGTTCGGGCCCTCTTAATGGAGGTAATAACGTACTTCTTGCTTGATTGAATTTGATGAGTATAGGGGTAACAAGAGTTGATCTACCTCGAGATCTTAATGGCTAAACCCTAGATGTCTAGCTTGTATGGTTATGATTATTGCCTCTACGGACTAAACCCTCTGGTTGATATAGACACCGGAGGGGCCTAGGGTTGTACAGAGTCGGTTTACAGAGAAAGGAATCTTCATATCCGAACGCCAAGCTTGCCATCCAAGGAAAGGAGATTCCCGTCTGGACACGGGGGAAATCCTTCTATCTTGTATCTTCACGGCCCATCAATCTGGCCCATGTCACATAGCTCAGACGCCCAAAGACCCCCTAATCCAGGACTCCCTCAGTGGGCACGCCCTAGTGGGTTGTTCCCACCCAGGTGCCCCTCTCTGGTAGGTCTTGGCTCCAGAAATTCTTATATATTATATAAAAATTCCTCGTAAAGTTTCATTCCATTCCGAGAACTTTTATTTCTGCACAAAAACAACACCATGGTAGTTCTACTGAAAACAACGTTAGTCCAGGGTTAGTTTCATTCAAATCATCCAAATTAGAGTCCAAAACAAAAGGAAAATCGTTAGGAAGAGTAGATACGTTGGAGACATATAAACTCCCCAAGCTTAAACCTTTGCTCGTCCTCAAGCAATTCAGTTGATAAACTGAAAGTGAAAAAGAAACACTTTTGTGAACTCTTTTGCTCTTGTTTCCATAAATAAGCTTAAACATCACCCAGGTTTTCAGCCAATAATTATAACTAACCATGCCGACAATAACTCTTAAAGATTATGTTAACTCATATCAATGACATAATCAGCTAGCGAGCAATAATAAGATATCTTAGACGGCAATACATTGTCGAAACAACCATGATACAATATGACAATAGTGGTATCTCGCTAGACCTTTCTGAGACCGCAAAACATAAATGCAGAGCACCTCCAAAGTTTAGGCAGCGACTAAACATTGTAATTCATGGTAGAAAAGATCCAGTCATGATGCACCCAACATTAGCTACACACAATGCATAAGTCATGACAACTATGCTCTCAAGTTTTGGCGCTTATTTTAGAAGGTGATGACAAAACATTAAAGTAAAGAGATAGTCCCTTCGAAAAGGGAAGCAGTGATTTGCAAAGGTGCCTGAGCTCAAGTTTTTAAAACAGAGGTAAATGATATTTTGAGACATGCACCCTTCTCATTTACTTCACGACCATGAGTTATCAACATATTCCATGATAAGAACGCTAGTGGTGGTTCCCAAGCGATAAAAGTAAAGGTTTTGACTAAATTGGGAGTTTTTGTTTGAATATTTGAGAGATCATTTCTTTTGCAGTTTGGGACTGGGCATATCTACTATCGCCCTTTTCTCGTGCGATGGCAAGTGAATAAACACTCGACCTGAGAATAACCCGCTTAGCATGGAAGATGCCGACCACCTCTTGTCGTTCCATGAACGATCCAGCCACACAAAAAGGGTATTTATTTGAAGTTTTTAGATGTGGCACATGCAAATTTACTTAGGATGGCAGGGTAAGACCGCATATAGGTAAGTATGGTGGACTCATCTGGAATAACTTTGAGTTCCAGGTTTTTGATGTACAAGCAAAATTCCCACTTATTACAAGCGAAGGCTAGCAATTAGATTGAGAAGCGGCCAGCTACAGAGTAACAACGGTCATAAACATGCATTATGCGTAAGTAACATCGGACACTAGCATGAGTAGGATATGAACACCATGAACATAAATATCATAGAGGTTATGTTGGTTCTCATTCAACTACATGCATGAACATGTGCCAAGTCAAGCCACTCGAACATTCAAAGGAAGATACCATATCATCATACTACATTAAAATCATTTTAACGCTATGTTGATATCCAAGATAAATCATTATCCACTCACAGCTACTTATGCCTGGCATGAGAAAATATAATCTCTAATTGTCATTGTAAACATGTTTAATCATAATGGGCTGAATCATGGATACTAGGTTAAACATATTTACACAATCAGAACAAGTCGAGTTCATACCAGTTTCTCTCTGCCACGACCAGTTCATCGAATATCGTCATTATTGCCATTCACTTGCATGACCGAACGATATGAAAATAATAATAGTGCAAGAGTGGCGTGGACTAAGCTGGAATCTCCAAAACATTTTATTCAACAAAAGAAGACAAGGTAAAATGGGCACTTTATTAGATTAACATTTATTAATATGAGAGCCACTCAACATTTTCATCGTGGTCTTCTCCTCTATAAGACTCGAATAAAAAGAAAAAAAATTCAGAGAAACACAATGAAATATTTTTGGAGTTTTTGGTTTTCTAGAACAAGCAAAGAAAAGGGAAAAGCAAAAATGAGAAAAACTATTTACACAGGGAAGCTCCCAACAAGCAAAAGAAGAACAAGGAAATCTTTTTGGGTTTTCTTTTTAATATTACTACTAAGCATGCATAGAAAGTAAACTACTACAACTAATTGTTTTGGTTTTTCAAAAGTTTTTCTAAAACATAAGAAGAAGGCAAGAAAATAAATCTAAGCATGGATGATACAATGAAAAAGTGTGAACACCGACAATAGAAATCAGTGGACATGAATGTAATGTCGGTGATAAACACATACTCCCCCAAGCTTAGACTTTTTGCCTAGCTTGATGATGTCTACTACTCAACCTTCTCCTTGTAGACGTTGTTGGGCCTCCAAGTGCAGAGGTTTGTAGGGCAGTAGAAAATTTCCCTCAAGTGGATGACCTAAGGTTTATCAATCCATGGGAGGTGTAGGATGAATATGGTCTCTCTCAAACAACCATGCAACCAAATAACAAAGAGTCTCTTGTGTCCCCAACACACCCAATACAAAGGTAAATTGTATATGTGCACTAGTTCGGCAAAGAGATAGTGATACAAGTGCAATATGGATGGTAGATATAGGTTCTTGTAATCTGAAAATATAAAAACAGCAAGGTAGCAAGCGATAAAAGTGAGCGTAAACGGTATTGCAATGCATTGAAACAAGGCCTAGGGTTCTAACTTTCACTAGTGCAAGTTCTCTCAACAATAATAACATAATTGGATCATACAACTATCCCTCAACATGCAACAAAGAGTCACTCTAAAGTCACTAATAGAAGAGAACAAACGAAGAGATTATTGTAGGGTACGAAACCACCTCAAAGTTATCCTTTCTGATCGATCTATTCAAGAGTCCGTAGTAAAATAACACAAACCTATTATTTCCGTTCGATCTATCATAGAGTTCGTACTAGAATAACACCTTAAGACACAAATCAACCAAAACCCTAATGTCACCTAGATACTCCAATGTCACCTCAAGTATCCGTGGGCATGATTATACGATATGCATCACACAATCTCGGATTCATCTATTCAACCAAAACCAAGTACTTCAAAGAGTGCCCAATGTTTCTACTGGAGAGTCAAGACGAAAACGTGTGCCAACCCCTATGCATAGGTTCATGGGCGCAACCCAAAAGTTGATCACCAAAACATACATCAAGTAGATCACGTGAATATCCCATTGTCACCACAGATAAGCACGGCAAGAAATACATCAAGTGTTCTCAAATCCTTAAAGACTCAATCCGATAAGATAACTTCAAAGGGCAAACTCAATCCATTACAAGAGATAGAGGGGAAGAAACATCATACGATCCAACTATAGTAGCAAAGCTCGCGATACATCAAGATCGTGCCAAATCAAGAACACGAGAGAGAGAGAGATCAAACACATAGCTACTGGTACATACCCTCAGCCCCGAGGGTGGACTACTCCCTGCTCGTCATGGAGAGCGCCGGGATGATGAAGATGGCCACCTGAGATGGATCCCCTCCGGCAGGGTGCCGGAACGGGGTCCCGATTGGTTTCTCGTGGCTCTGGAGGTTTGCAGCGGCGGAACTCCCGATCTATTCTGCTCCTCGAAGTTTTTAGGGTATATGGACATATATAGGCGAAAGAAGTCAGACAAGCGAGCCACGAGGGGCCCGCGAGTGTGGGGGGCGCGCCTCCCTACCTCGTGGCTTCCTCATTGCTTCCCTTATGTACACTCCAAGTCTCTTGGATTGCTTCCATTCCAAAAATAACTCTCCCGAAAGTTTCATTCCGTTTGGACTCTGTTTGATGTTCCTTTTGTTCGAAACACTGTAATAGGCAAAAAAACAGGAATTTGGGCTAGGCCTCCGGTTAATAGGTTAGTCCCAAAAATAATATAGAAGTGTTTATTAAATCCCACTAAACATCCAAAACAAATAATATAATAGCTTGGAACAATAAAAAATTATAGATATTTGGAGACGTATCGAGCATCCCCAAGCTTAATTCCTTCTCGTCCTCGAGTAATTAAATGATAAACACATAATATTCGATGTGGAATGCTACCTAACATAATTTTCAATATAATCTATCTTTATTGTGGAATGAATGTTCAGATTCTTAAGATTCAAAACAAAAGTTTAATATTGACATGAAAACAATAATACTTCAAGCATACTAACTAAGCAATCCTGTCTTCTCAAAATAACATGGCTAAAGAAAGTTATCCTTACAAAATCATATAATCTTGCTATGCTCTATCTTCATCACACAAAATATTTAAATCATGCACAATCCCGGTTTCAGCCAAGCAATTGTTTCATTCTTTAGTATTCTCAAACCTTTTCAACTTTCACGCAATACATGAGCGTGAGCCATGGACATAGCACTATAGGTGGAATAGAATGGTGGTTGTGGAGAAGACAAAAAGGAGGAAGATAGTCTCACATCAACTAGGCGTATCAACGGGCTATGGAGATGCCCATCAATAGATATCAATGTGAGTGAGTAGGGATTGCCATGCAACGGATGCACTAGAGGTATAAGTCTATGAAAGCTCAAAAAGAAACTAAGTGGGTGTGCATCCAACTTGCTTGCTCATGAAGACCTAGGGAATTTGTGGAAGCCCATCATTGGAATATACAAGCCAAGTTCTATAATGAAAAATTCCAACTAGTATATGAAAGTGACAAAATAGGAGACTCTCTATCATGAAGATCATGGTGCTACTTTGAAGCACAAGTGTGGTACAAGGATAGTAGCATTTCCCCTTCTCTCTTTTTCTCTCATTTTTTTATTTTTTTATTTGGGCATTTTCTCTTTTTTATGGCCTCTGAAGGAGTCCTGAATTAGGGGGTGTCTGGATGGCCGGACTATGACCTTTGGCCGGACTCCCGGACTATGAAGATACAAGATTGAAGACTTCATCCCATGTCCGGATAGGACTTTCCTTGGCGTAGAAGGCAAGCTTGGCGATACGATATGTAGATCTCCTCCCATTGTAACCGACTCTGTGTAACCCTAGCCCTCTCCGGTGTCGATATAAACCGGAGAGTTTTAGTCCGTAGGACGAACAACAATCATACCATAGGCTAGCTTCTAGGGTTTAGCCTCTCTGATCTCGTGGTAGATCAACTCTTGTACTACCCATATCATCAATATTAATCAAGAAGGAGTAGGGTTTTACCTCCATTGAGAGGGCCCGAACCTGGGTAAAAACATCGTGTCCCCTATCTACTGTTACCATCCGCCTAGACGCACAGTTCGGGACCCCCTACCCGAGATCCGCCGGTTTTGACACCGACATTGGTGCTTTCATTGAGAGTTCCTCTGTGTCGTCACCTTTAAGCCCGATGGCTTCTTCGATCATCAACCACGACGCGGTCTAGGGTGAGACTTTTCTCCCCGGACAGATCTTCGTAGTCGGCAACTTTACACTACGGGCCAATTCACTTGGCCATCTGGAGCAGATCGAAAGCTACGCCCCTGGCCATCAGGTCAGATTTGGAAGTTTAAACTACACGGCTGACATCCGCGGAGACTTGATCTTCGACGGATTCGAGCCACAGCTGAGCGTGCCGCACTGTCACGATGGGCATGATCTAGCTCTGCCGCCGGACAGTGCCCAGAGCGCCGCTCAGGCGTCCGCTCCGACCCTTAGCTCGGAGCCGACTGCGCCAATCGGGGATGGATTGTTGGACACCGCCTCGGGGGCTGCACTCTCTATGGCAATCGAGCCGAATACCAGCCTTGTCTTTTGTGAAGCTCGTGACTCCAAGGTGCCGACTCCTTCCCGGATTCCGAATCTTCCGCACCCCTTCCGATCGAACCCAATTGGGCTCCGATCATGGAGTTCACCGCCGCGGACATCTTTCAGCACTCGCCCTTTGGCGACATCTTGAATTCACTAAAGTCTCTCTCTTCTCAGGAGATCCCTGGCCGGACTATGGTCAGCAAGGTTGGGATGCGGACGACAAAGAAATTCGAAGCCCACCCACCACCCACTTGATAGCCACTGTCGATGATTTAACCGACATGCTCGACTTCGACTCCAAAGACATCAACGGTATGGACGCCGATGAAGGAGACGATCAAGAACCAGCGCCTATAGGGGACTGGAAAGCCACCTCGTCATATGACATATACATGGTGGACACCTCAAAGGAAGGGAATGGCGATGGAACAACGGAGGATGACCCCTCCAAGCAACAGCCTAAATGCCGACGTCAGCGGCGCCTCTCTAAATCCCGCCATAGCAAAAACGGTGATACTGGCACCGGAGACAATAACACCCTGGACAGTGCCGAAGACAACCCCCTCCAGCCGGATTCAACGCAGGAGGAGGGTGAAGCCAGCCCTCATAAGAGAGCGGCAGATAGAGAGGTCGAGGACGACAATTATATGCCACCCTCCGAAGACGAGGCAAGCCTCGATGACGACGAATTTGTCGTGCCAGAGGATCCCGTCGAACAAGAGCGTTTCAAACACAGGCTTATGTCCACGGCAAGTAGCCTCAAGAAAAAACAGCAGCAGATTAGAGCTAACCAAGATTTGCTAGCCGATAGATGGACTGAAGTCCTAGCGGCCGAAGAGTACAAACTCGAACGCCCCTCCAAGAGCTGCCCAAAGTGCAGGCTGCTACCCCAACTAGAGGAGGAAGCAACTAAACCTACATCACCAGCGTATGATGCGGCCGATCGGCCACCCCGTGGCTGCGACGGAGAGGCCTTTCAGCCCTCAGCTCAAGCCGCACCCCGGCACCGCTCAAAAAGTACCAAGGACGGGGAAACATGCCGGACCTGTGAGACATACTGGAGGACAAGGAAAGGTAAGCAAGATTGATCTACGGATCGCGCGGGCGCCCTACTGCACATGACGATAACCGTCACGCTGGATATGGCAAATACGGCCAAGCAGAACACAACAGACAAAACACGTCCGAGCTACGTCGTGATATAGCCCAGTACAGAGGTGTCGCACACCCACTATGCTTCACAGATGAAGTAATGGATCATCAAATACCCGATGGTTTTAAACCCGTTAACATCGAATCATACGATGGCACAACAGATCCCGCGGTATGGATCAAGGATTATCTCCTTCATATCCACATGGCCCACGGTGATGATCTACCCGCTATCAAATACCTCCTGCTCAAGCTTAAAGGACCAGCTCAGCATTGGCTTAACAGCTTGCCAGCAGAGTCAATTGGTTGCTGGGGGGACCTGGAATCCGCATTCCTTTACAACTTGCAGGGCACTTATGTGCGACCACTAGACGCCGATAACCTAAGCCACATAATTCAGCAGCCATAGGAATCGGCCAGACAATTCTGGACACGGTTCCTAACCAAGAAAAATCAAATAGTTGACTGTCCGGACACAGAGGCCCTTGCAGCCTTCAAACATAACATCCGAGACGAATGGCTTGCCTGGCACCTAGGACAGGAAAAGCCGAAATCCATGGCATCCCTCACAACACTCATGACCCGCTTTTGCGGAGGAGAAGACAACTGGCTGGCTCGTAGTAATAACATGACCAAGAGCCCTGGTAATTCGGATACCAAGGACAACAATGGCAGGTCCCATCGTAACAAGCACAAGCGCCGCATTAACGGCGACAATACTGAGGATACGACATTCAATGCCGGATTTAGAGGCTCTAAACCCGGCAGCGGAAGAAGCCATTCAAAAGAAATCCTCCAGACCCATCTAGTTTAGACCGAATACTCGATCACTCGTGCTAGATACACGGCACCCCCGAACAACCAGCCAATCACACCAACAAGGATTGTTGGGTGTTCAACCAGGCAGGCAAGTTAAGTGCCGACAACAAAGACAAGGGGCAGCATAGCGATGACGAGGAGGAGCCCCGGCCGCTGAACAACAAAGGACAGAAGGGCTTTCCCCCGCAAGCGCGGACGGTGAACATGATATACGCAACCCACATCCCCAAAAAGGAACAGAAGCGTGCGCTCAGGGACGTATATGCATTGGAGCCAGTCGCCCCAAAGTTCAACCCATGGTCCTCCTGCCCGATCACTTTTGATCAAAGGGACCACCCCACTAGCATTCGTCACGGCGGATTCGCCGCATTGTTCCTAGACCAATCATTGACGGATTTCACCTCACTAGAGTCCTCATGGACGGCGGCAGCAGCCTGAACCTGCTTTATCAGGATACAGTGTGGAAAATTGGCATAGATCCCTCATGGATTAGACCCACAAAGACGACTTTTAAGGGCGTCATACCAGGTGTAGAGGCGAGCTGTACAGGCTTAGTTACACTTGAAGTGGTCTTCAGATCCCCGGATAATTTCCGAAGCGAAGAGTTAATCTTCGACATAGTCCCGTTCTGCGGTGGCTATCACGCCCTGCTCGGACGAACCGCATTCGCAAAATTCAATGTGGTGCCGCACTATGCATATCTCAAGCTCAAGATGCCAGGCCCTCGCCGAGTCATTACGGTCAATGGAAACACCAAACGCTCTCTCCGAACAGAGGAGCACATGGCGGCCCGCGGCGGAAGTACAAAGTAGCCTCTCAAGGCAATTCTCCAGTCTGGCTGTTAAACATCCGGACCATGTCAAGCGCGCCCGAAGTAACCTACAACAAGACCGTCTGGCACGTTCTGAGCAAGCATAGCAGGGCGGCCCCAATCCCAGCCCTCGTGAAATTGCGATACCAGTACCACGCGTACATAATTATGCTCTGGAAATACCATGGGCATAAGGGAAGGGGCACAACCACGGCACACTCACATTGCGGCTCAACCGCACTAGGGGCTCCCTATTTTGCCATTTCTTTTTTTATATATACTTCCAGGACTCCCCTCTTCAGAAGGCCTGTCCGGCAGTACAATCGCCCAGCACACGATGCAACATCCAGGGAGACAACAAGCCATGTCAAATGCCCAGGTGGTCTCTATAACGAGGTAAATACATGTCTTACTTAAAGTCTCGCAGCTTGCCCCTGGAGGGGGACATGTCAAATAATCCCATCTCTTGCGTACCGCACTATTTGTATCGTTCTTCTCTCATAGCAGCCCTTTTAATAAACAATACATAGCTCTTGTCTATTATTGAACTCATTTCTTATAGAAATATGTTCAGTTATGGCATTATGCAACCATACACTTTGGTACGGCCAATACACCAGGGGCTTAAGTACCCCATAATGCAGTGTGAGAAGACCGAACACTCTCATGAGTGTGGCACCCCGAACTTATATCATTATATGCATCGGCTCCGAATCATGTCTTGGGTCAATAGTTGGGTTTGCCCGGCTCCCATGTTTTGGTACCTTACATTCCGCTATGTCGGCTAAGGTAGCGCTGGGAGAACTACTGCAATTTGTGCCCCAGTTGAGCTGGGTTAACACCTCAGTAGAGAAAGCTAAAACTGACCATCATGATAGGGCGAGAGACCGGTCGCTGTTCAAGAGGTTTTTCGAGTCCTTAAAGACTTATGCCGCTTAGAGCGAGGAGCTGGCTTTGTCCGGCCTAGGCGTGGATAGCGCCCCGAACTCGGTCTTCCGAAAACTAGGGGCTTCGCCGAAATTTAAAATTATAGAATTCTATGGCTAAGTGAGAGTGATAAAGCATTATAAGTCCGATTGCCTTGTTCGTTGTGCTGAGCGCCTCCCTCGATGGACCCAAGAATGGGAACAACAGTGCTCAGGTTTATCCCGAACACCCCAGCACTCGTGGCATGGGGGTAGAAGCCGACGACTTGCATCTCTCAGATTTCATAAACGGCCGCACAGAAGGTAATATTTTAAATTCAAAAAGCGTTGCTTTGCGCATATGAACAAGTTTTCAGTGCACAGGATAAAAACGAGCGAGTTTACTCAAAAATTACATCCCTTGTACATTTGTCCGCTACAAGACAAGCACCCTTCAGGACGCCCTCATAATACATCTCGGGCCGGCGATGCTCCTTCCCCTTTGGTGGCCCATCCTTCACTAGCTTCTCCGCATCCAGCTTGCCCCAGTGCACTTTGGCACGGGCAAGGGCCCTACGGGCAGCTTCGATGCATACGGAGCGCTTGATGACTTCAAGCCATGGACAGGCATCCACCAGCCGCCGCACCAGCCCAAAGTAGCTCCCAGGCATGGCCTCCCTAGGCCACAGCCGGCCTATAAGGCCCTTCATGGCCTGTTCGGCTGCCTTATGGAGCTAGACCAGCTGCTTCAGCTGGTCGCTCAGGGGCACCGGGAGTCTGGCCTCAGCATACTGGGACCAGAACACTTTCTCCGTCGAGCTCCCCTCCTCGGCCCGGTAGAATGCGGCGGCATTGGATACACTGCGGGGCAGATCTTCGAATGCTCCTCGAGAGCTCCGGACTCGGGTAAGTAATAGGTAATTTACTTTCACGTGCTGGCTTTGCATAAAGAATGCCTTACCTTCCGCTATCTTCTTCATCGCCTCAATTACCTGAAGGGACTTTTGGGCTTCGGCCTTGGCAGACTTAGCGCTTTCAAGTGCCAAGTTAAGCTCAGACTCTCGCGTCTTTAAGTCAAGCTCTAAACCCTCATGTTTCTTCACGAGAGCATTGAGCTCTTGCCGCACCTCCGCCACTCGCGCCTCTTGCTTTTCCCGCTCAGTGCGCTCCACGGCCGCATTATCTCTGGCCTTGGATAGCGCTTCCTTCAGGGCCGCTACCTCAGTTGTGGCCCCTGCAACATTCACGTTGGTCCTGTCATTATTTGCAACCAGGTATTTTTTATATACTTACATAAGGTCTTACATACCTTCCTTGTCCTCGAGCTGCTTCTTGGCACGGCCGAGCTCGCTCTCGGACCGGTCGAGACTCTGCTTCAATGCATTGACCTCCGCTGTTAGTACGGCAGAGGTCAGCAGCGCAGCCTGCATTCCCATATTGACATTATTATTGTTAGACTCATGCATATATCTTTTTAGATCCTCAGTCCAGTTTTTCTTTCCGAACACCAAACTGAGCATCAGGGGCTACTGTCTATGCGGTAACATTTTTATATGTTTTAAATACATACCTCAAAGCCTGTTAGAAGGTTGGTACAGGCTTCTGTAAGCCTGCTCTTAGCGGACTTAACCTTCTGAATCACCGCACTCATAACAGTGCGGTGCTCCTTGTCGATGGAGGCGCCGTTAAGCACCTCCAGCAAATTGTCCGGTGCCTCCGGTTGGGCGGAGGCCGCCGGCGTCGTAGGCTTGCCCTTCTTGCGAGGGGGGCGCCTACCGGACTCCGGAATCAATGAAGGGTCCGGAGCGGTGTCCGGCCTAGGGCCGGACTTAGATCCCTCTGGGCTATATCCCCTTTGGGCCTGGAGTCCGGGAGGTCACCTTGAGGCGCCTCCAGGACCACCTCCTCTTGGTGTAGGCCCTTTTGGGACTCCACCTCGGCATCGTCCGTAGGGCGAGGGGAGGAGGCCATCGGGAGTGAAGCGCTATTCACATCCGACGAATCCAGGGAGCCGCTCGATGAATCGCTGAGCTGAGCCTTGGGCGGACTGCATGATTGAATTTGGCGTCAGAAGGTACTGTCCAATAAAGAATGCCGCAAGTTATTCTGGTATCCGGATACTTACGATTTTGCCAGGGGCTTGGCCTTGGATGGCCATTCCTCTCTGCCGTCGTCGGCGTCAGAGGCGTAGTGCGGAAGAAGGGCCTTCCCCTTCTTGGACCCTCTGGCCTCCCCAGTTGGGGCGGCCTTCCTTTTCTTTCCTCCCCCCGCTGGAGGGGAGAGGCTTCTTCCTCCTCCTCCTCGTCTTCGGAGGCAGAGGGCTCTTCGGGGTCGTCGGGCAATGAGCCCGACACCACCAGGCGCTGGGAACTCTTTCGAGTCCCCGTGGCCTTTTTCTTGGCCTTCTTCTCCGGCACCACGTGAGGTGCCGGAACCAGCAGCTTTGCCAAGCGGGTGTCTGCTGGGCCTTCGGGCAAAGGAGCCGGACAGTCGATCTGTCCGGCCTTCTTCTGCCAGTCCTGTTAAAGGAATGGGAGTTTAGATCCCACATAGAGTAAAACTATGAAAAGCAAGTACCCTGTAATGTGTAAGTTAAGCTTACTGCGCTGGCTTGGTGCTTCGCGCAGAATCCGCGATCCTCGATAATGGGAGGGTGAACCTCGGAGCTCTTGAAAAGCACCTTCCAGGCATCTTCGTGCGTTGTGTCGAAGAGCCTAGACAAAGTTTGGTGCTGGGCCGGGTCAAATTCCCACAAATTAAAAGCCCGTCGTTGACACGGGAGGATCCGGCGGAAGAGCATGACCTGGACTACGGTGACAAGTTTAACCTTCCCGTCGATCAGGTCTTTGACGCAGGTTTGGAGTCCGCTCACCTCTGCTGAATTGCCCCATGATAGGCCCGTCTCTTTCCATGAGGTGAGTCGTGTGGGGATGACAGATCGGAATTCGGGGGCCGCTGCCCATTCAGGGTCACGCGGCTCGGTGATGTAGAACCACCCCGATTGCCACCCTTTGATGGTTTCCATGAAGGCGCCCTCGAGCCATGTGACGTTGGCCATCTTGCCCACCATGGCACCTCCGCACTCTGCTTGCTGGCCGCCCACGACCTTCGGCTTGACGTTGAAGGTCTTTAGCCATAAGCCGAAGTGGGGTTTGATGCGGAGGAAGACCTCGCACACGACGATAAACACCGAGATGTTGAGGATGAAGTTCAGGGCCAGATCATGGAAATCCAGGTCGTAGTAAAACATGAGCCCTCGGACAAATGGGTGAAGTGGGAAGCCCAGTCCACGGAGGAAATGGGTGAGGAACACCACCCTCTCATGGGGCCCAGGGGTGGGGATGAGTTGCCCCTTATCTGGAAGCCGGTGCGCGATGTCGTCAGACAAGTATCCAGCCTTCCTTAACTTTTTGATGTGCCCCTCCGTGACGGTGGAGGCCATCCATCTACCTCCCGCTCCGGACATGATTGTAGAGGGTCGAGGTGGGAAGAGTGGGCTTGGGCACTGGAGCTCGAGTGCGCGAAAATGGACAAGCAAAGGAGGAAGAAGGCGTAGATTGAAAGGGCGGATCCTTATCCCCTTATATGGGCGGCCGGATCTGTGTGCCCCCCACCAGCCTAATAAAACTCACTTATCTCCCAAGCGCCACGATTGGTGGCACGGTTGGGTTACCCACGCCTGTATTGATGAGAATCCCGGAATAAGGGGACACGATCTCTGCTTTGACAAGACATGCCAAGGAAACCGCCTCGCTAAACACGCTGAGGTGGGACGGTAAAATGATTCGAATAAAGGCTTGGCTGTGGCATGATGTCACACTACGGAATACGTCAGCAGATTAGATTTGTGCAAATATTATTCTCTCTACGGTGGTATGTGGAACTTATTTTGCAGAGCCGGACACTATCCTTGTGTTCAACATCTTCTATGAAGTATTCGGAGGAGGAACCCGCCTTGCAATGCCGAAGACAATTTGCACGCCGGACTCGTCGTCATTGAAGCCTGGTTCAGGGGCTACTGAGGGAGTCCTAGATTAGGGGGTGTCCGGATGGACGGACTATGACCTTTGACCGGACTCCCGGACTATGAAGATACAAGATTGAAGACTTCGTCCCGTGTTCGGATAGGACTTTCCTTGGCATGGAAGGCAAGCTTGGCGATACGATATGTAGATCTCCTCCCATTGTAACCGACTCTGTGTAACCCTAGCCCTCTCCGGTGTCTATATAAACCGGAGAGTTTTATTCCGTAGGACGAACAACAATCATACCATAGGCTAGCTTTTAGGGTTTAGCCTCTCTGATTTCGTGGTAGATCAACTCTTGTACTACCCATATCATCAATATTAATCAAGCAGGAGTAGGGTTTTACCTCCATTGAGAGGGACCGAACCTGGGTAAAAACATCGTGTCCCCTATCTCCTGTTACCATCCGCCTAGACGCACAGTTCGGGACCCCCTACCCGAGATCCGCCGGTTTTGACACCGACAGCCTCTTTTTTTTCTTTTTTCTTTTTTTTCTTATTTTTTGTCCGGAGTCTCATCCCGACTTGTGGGGGAATCATAGTCTCCATCATCCTTTCCTCACATGGGACAATGCTCTAATAATGAAAATCATCACACTTTTATTTACGTACAACTCAAGAATTACAACTCGATACTTAGAACAAAATATGACCCTATATGAATGCCTCCGGCGGTGTACCGGGATGTGCGATGAATCAAGAGTGACATGTATGAAAGAATTATGAATGGTGGTTTTGCCACAAATACGATGTCAACGACATGATCATGCAAAGCAATATGACAATGATGGAGCGTGTCATAATAAATGAAACGATGGAAAGTTGCATGGCAATTTATCTCGGAATGGCTATGGAAATGCCATAATAGGTAGGTATGGTGGCTGTTTTGAGGAAGGTAATGGTGGGTGTATGGTACAGGCAAAAGTTGCGCGGTACTAGAGAGGCTAGCAATGGTGGAAGGGTGAGAGTGCGTATAATCCATAGACTCAACATTAGTCATAAAGAACTCACATACTTATTGCAAAAATCTATAAGTCATCAAAACAAAGTACTACACGCATGCTCCTAGGGGAAGGGTTGGTAGGAGTTAACCATCGCGCGATCCGACCTCCACACATAAGGAAGACAATCAATAAATAAATCATGCTCCAACTTCATCACATAACGGTTCACCATACGTGCATTCATGCTACGAGAATCACAAACTTCAACACAAGTATTTCTCAAATTCACAATTACTCCACTAGCATGAATCTAATATCACCATCTTCATATCTCAAAACAATCATAAAGAATCAAACTTCTCATAGTATTCAATGCACTTTATATCAAAGTTTTTATTATATCCCTCTTGGATACCATGATATTAGGACTAAATTCATAACCAAAGCAAATTACCATGCTGTTCTAAAAGACTCTCAAAATAATATAAGTGAAGCATGAGAGTTCATATATTTCTTCAGAATAAAACCACCGCCGTGCTCTAAAAAGATATAAGTGAAGCACTAGAGCAAATGACAAACTACTCCGAAAGATATAAGTGAAGATCAATGAGTAGTGGAATAATTATGCAACTATGTGAAGACTCTCTCTCATTTAAGAATTTCAGATCTTGGGATATTATTCAACCAGCAAGCAAAGCAAAATAAAATGACATTTCAAGGATATCACTCATCATGCGAAGAAGCAAAAACTTAGGCTCAACCGATACTAACCGATAATTGTTGAAGAAGAAAGGTGGGATGCCTAGCGGGGCATCCCCAAGCTTAGATGCTTGAGACTTCTTGAAATATTATCTTGGAGTGCCTTGGGCATCCCCAAGCTTGAACTTTTGTGTCTCCTTAATTCCTCTCATATCACGGTTTCCTAAATCTCAAAAGCTTCATCCACACCAAACTCAACAAGAACTTGTGAGATAAGTTAGTATAAAACAATGCAAAAACCTTATCATTCTCTACTTTTGAAAATCAAAAAAAATATTATTCAACATTGCATACTAAATGCATCTGCATATTTAATACTCCTATCCTCAAATAGAATCATTAAAGATGCAAACATATGCAAACAATGCAAACATAACACCAATCTGCCAAAACAGTACAGTCTGTAAAGAATGCAAGAGTATCAATACTTCCCTAGATCCAAAAATTATGAACGAAAATTACCACTGTAGTAAATTTATCATATCTCAATATGCAAAAAGTTTAAACATTTTATCAAATTCTGTCTTTTCTCTAGGGTATTTTTGCAACAGCGATAAACTTTCTGTTTTGAAACAGCAACATGTATAGTTGCAAAATAAGCATGGTAAAGGCTATCCTTGACATTTTTATTGAAAATAGAGATGAAAAACATTATTATAAATAACATAAAGCAAATACTAACGAATGAAAATGATGCTCCAAGAAAAACACATATAATGTGGCGAATAAAAATATAGCTCCAAGTGAAGTTACCGATGTACGAAGACGAAAGAGAGGATGCCATCTGGGACATCCCCAAGCTTAGGCTCTTGGTTGTCCTTGAATATTACCTTGGGGTGCCTTGGGCATACCCAAGATTAGGCTCTTTCCACTCCTTATTCCATAGTCCATCGAATCTTTACCCAAAACTTGAAAACTTCACAACACAAAACTCAACAGAAAACTCGTAAGCTCCATTAGTATAAGAAATTAAATCACCACTTTTGGTACTGTTGTGAACTCATTCTAAATTCATATTGGTGTAATATCTACTGTATTCCAGCTTCTCTATGGTTCATACCCTCCGATACTACTCATAGATTCGTCAAAATAAGCAAAGAACACATAGAAGGCAGAATCTGTCAAAACAGAACATTCTGTAGTAATTTGTAACTCTCGAATACTTCTGCAACTCCAAAAATCCTACAAAATTAGGAAAACCTGAGAAATTTTTTTACCAATCCAGAGAAAAAATAATAAGCTCAAAATCGCATCTTTGTGAATTATAAAAATTAATTTACTGGGTGCAAAAGTTTCTGATTTTCAGCAGGATCAACACAACTATCACCGTAAGCTATCCTAACGGTCTTACTTGGCACTTTATTGAAACAAAAGCTATAAAACATGATTACTACAGTAGCATAATCATGTGAACACACAAAAACAGTAAAGGTAAATATTGGGTTGTCTCCCAACAAGCGATTTTCTTTAATGCCTTTTTAGCAAGGCATGATGAATTCAATGATGCTCACATAAAAGATAAGATTTGAAACATAAAGAGAGCATCATGAAGAATATGACTAACACATTTAAGCCTAACCCACTTCCTATGCATAGGGATTTTGTGAGCAAGCAACTTATGGTAACAAGAATCAACTAGGATATGAAGGTAAAACAAGCATAGATTCAAGATTTTCAACACATAGAGAAGAAACTTGATATTATTGCAATTCCTACAAGCATATGTTCCTCCCTCATAATAATTTTTAGTAGCATCATGAATGAATTAAACAATATAACTCACATAAAGAATTATTTTCATGATGCACAATCATATAAATTTTACTACTCTCCGCATAAGCAAACTTTTTCTCATGAATAGTAGTGGGAGCAAACTCAACAAAATAATTATCATGTGAAGCATAATCCAATTGAAAATTAAAATCATGATGACAAGTTTCATGGTTATCATTATTATTTATAGCATACGTGTCATCACAATAATCATAATAAATAGGAGGCATTCTTTCATCATAATAAACTTGCTCATCAAAACTTGGGGGACTTAACATATCATCTTCATCAAACATAGAATCACCAAGCTTGTGGCTTTGCATATCATTAGCATCATGGATATTCAAAGAATTCATACTAACAACATTGCAATCATGCTCATCATTCAAAGATTTAGTGCCAAACATTTTAATGCATTCTTCCTCTAGCAATTGAGCACAATTATCGGAATCCTTATTTTCATGGAAGACATTAAAAAGATGAAGCATATGAGGCACCCTCAATTCCATTTTTGTGTAGTTTTCTTTTATAAACTAAACTAGTGATAAAACAAGAAACAAAAAGATTCGATTGCAAGATCTAAAGATATACCTTCAAGCACTCACCTCCCCGGCAACAGCGCCAGAAAAGACCTTGATGTCTACTACCCAACCTTCTCCTTGTAGACTTTGTTGGGCCTCCAAGTGCAGAGGTTTGTAGGACAATAGAAAATTTCCCTCTAGTGGATGACCTAAGGTTTATCAATCCGTGGGAGGTGCAGGATGAAGATGGTCTCTCTCAAAAAATCCTAAAACCAAATAACAAAGAGTCTCTTGTGTCCCCAACACACCCAATACAATGGTAAATTGTATAGGTGCACTAGTTCAGCGAAGAGATAGTGATACAAGTGCAATATGGATGGTAGATATAGGTTTTTGTAATCTGAAAATATAAAAAGAGCAAGGTAGCAAGCGATAAAAGTGAGCGTAAATGGTATTGCAATGAGTTGAAACAAGGCCTAGGGTTCATACTTTCACTAGTGCAAGTTCTCTCAACAATAATAACATAGCTGGATCATAAAACTATCCCTCAACATGCAACAAAGAGTCACTCTAAAGTCACTAATAGCGGAGAACAAACAAAGAGATTATTGTAGGGTACGAAACCAACTCAAAGTTATCCTTTCTGATCGATCTATTCAAGAGTCTGTAGTAAAATAACACGAAGCTATTCTTTCCATTCGATCTATCATATAGTTCGTACTAGAATAACACCTTAAGACACAAATCAACCAAAACCCTAATGTAACCTAGATACTCCAATGTGACCTCAAGTATCCGTGGGCATGATTATACGATATGCATCACACAATCTCGGATTCATCTATTCAACCAACACAAAGTACTTCAAAGAGTGCCCCAAAGTTTCTACCAGAGAGTCAAGACGAAAACATGTGCCAACCCCTATGCATAGGTTCATGGGTGGAACCCGCAAGTTGATCACCAAAACATACATCAAGAAGATCACGTGAATATCCCATTGTCACCACAGATATGAACGGCAAGACATACATCAAGTGTTCTCAAATCCTTAAAGACTCAATCCGATAAGATAACTTCAAAGGGAAAACTCAATCCATTACAAGAGAGTAGAGGGGGAGAAACATCATTGGATCCAACTATAGTAGCAAAACTCGCGATACATCAAGATCATGCCAAATCAAGAACACGAGAGAGAGAGAAAGAGAGAGAGAGAGATCAAACACATAGCTACTGGTACATACCCTCAGTCCCAAGGGTGGACTACTCCCTCCTCGTCATGGAGAGCGCCGGGATGATGAAGATGGCGACCAGAGATGGATCCCCCCTCCGGCAGGGTGCCGAAACAGGGTCCCAATTGGTTTCTCGTGGCTCTGGAGGTTTGCAGCGGCGGAACTCCCGATCTATTCTGTTGCTCGATGTTTTTTGGGTATATGGACATATATAGGCGAAAGAAGTCGGTCAGGGGAGCCACAAGGGGCCACCCTTGGAGTTCTTCTTAGAGTCAAACTTCCTAAAGATATTCATGATTTTCCTATAAACAAAAATTCTGAAATTTTTGGTCCTCATTTTTTTCTCAACAAAACTTCACAAAATCGATAGCAACTACTCATAGGGATGCATAGAGGCCATAGCAAGCATTGAAACTACTTAGAACTCTAAGAATTTAACATGCAAGCTCATCTACAACACCACCAAGAGTATCTCATTATTCAAAATATAAACCACTAAAACAAAAACTAATTGTCACGACCGGTTTTTCAATAAAATACTTATTGAGAAATCGATCTCTTGATTCCAGTATAGGAAGAGTTATCCTTACTGATAGACAAATCCTTGAATACAGAAGACCAGTAGCATCAAATATATTACAGGGTTGAGCTGAGGAAGCTCAACAATTTATTACAAACACGCCAATATTGTACATAAGGGCAGTTATGACACAGGGGTGTGGTGACATGCTACTAGCTCGAGATAAAAGTGGTGGTGGATAACTTGACTCCTAAACTGGCAGCTCATCGAGCATCGAGGTGAGGCTCGATGAGTTTATTTCTGGGGTAGCGGAAGCGGATATAATACAGTGACTAAATCCAAAATCGCACAGGACTGACTGGGACTCCTCTAGGCGTCAGACTCGCTATCAAACTCTTCATCCATGAGATCGCCTTCATCAACATCTAGCCAAATCAACAAGCCAGGTGAGTACTTTGAAAGTACTCGCAAGACAGTTCGGACAAAAGATATAACAAATGCATGCATGAATGCGTCGTGAACAAAATAATAATGCTCATTCCATTAATAAAAATTTGTACGACATGATAAGTAAAACAAATAACTGAAAACCGATCGGGTGTCTGGAGCGACGCCTCGAAAGGTAAGCAATTGAAAATCATGCCACAGTCGGGCGTCTAAGCGACACCACATAAAGGGCTTATATTGAAAAGTAAAAGACAAGCGTGCCACAGTCGAACGTCTGGGCGACATCACAGAAAGGGCTTTTATTGAAAATGAATAACAAGCGTGCCACAGTCGGACGTCTAAGCGACATCACAGAAAGGGCTTTTATTGAAAATAAAGAAAAGGTGTGCCACAGTCGGACGTCTAAGCGATATCACAGAAAGGGCTTTTATTGAAGATAAATAGCAAGCGTGCCACAGTCGGACGTCTGAGCGACATCATAGAAAGGGCTTATATCAATAGTAAATAACAAGTGTGCCACAGTCGAACGTCTAAGCGACATCACAGAAGGGGCTTATATCAAAAGTAAATAACAAGTATGCCACAGTCGGACGTCTGAGCGACATCACAGAAAGGGCTTATATCAAAAGTAAATAACAAGTATGGCACAGTCGGACGTCTGAGCGACATCACAGAAAGGGCTTATATCAAAAGTAAATAACAAGTATGCCACAGTCGGACGTCTGAGCGACATCACAGAAAGGGCTTATATCAAAAGTGAATAACAGGTTAGTCCATCCATAAGAATAAACTTTTAACCGGACTTAACACTCATGTAGTTCACCGGAGTTTTGTCACTGAGACTGACATTTGACCAGATAAGATGAACACAGTACTTGGACATGTACAAGATGGTTCAAGGGATTTTTTTTGACTCTGCAGAGTTTGTACTAACTGCCCACAGCCAACGGATTTCCGTAGTCACGAATGACTAGTTCCATTTACGGTATTTCGGTAGAAACACATCTAACCAGTACACACCCATTCCACCTCACGATGCCAGGAATCACCCTAGACAACGTCCAAGAAAAACTTTGAGACGGGGAGGTCACAACCTCGAATAGCATGGGATCAAATTTCTATACGCGCGCTCTAAGGGGTGCCCCCCTCTCGGTCCCAACCGGAAACACCCATGCCCCCTGACCGAATGACGGGCTTTAATCTAGGGCCATGGAACCCTCATCCCGGCCTCTCTATTTGGTGTGTACCAGGAAAGTGGTTTGCAACTTACTAAGACATATTCCTTGCGGAAAACATGTGGTAGTACCGGAAAGGAAATGAATGGGAATGTGACTTGATTCACATTGACACTGAAGTCAAATAGTCTGGCGTAATACTGGCATGCCACAACACTACCATCTTACCCATTCTCATGCCATCACATGGCCATGCAAACTTATGTCCAACAACATATGGATTTCCGAAACTCACTTGCCTTATCTTTGCATGAAATATAACATTCAACGAAATGTTCATAAACATGCCATGATACTACTAAATGCAAACATGAAACAACCACTCATCATATCAAGAGTTCAAACATGCTTGCCTGGTTCGGAGTAGTCGAAGTCTAACTGGGTGAAGTTCGCGGCTCCGTCACCTCCTCCGGTATCTACGGTTGAAGAAAAATACGTACGTAACGTAAATACCACGAGTGCACAGAAAAGTGTTCCAAATATTTTTCAAGTAAATATGACAAAAAACTAGACAGAAAAATAAAGATGACAGAAAAAGAATCAATCAAAAACCATTTTCTGTTTAAAAGTTATAAAGGTTTTAAGACCAGGGACCCATCTATAATGAAACAGAAAGTTTCCAGGGGGTCAACTGAATAAAACAGAAAACGATTCGGAAAAAGAGAAAACACTGATGAGGGGGTCCCACCCATCATGTTTAAATTTTTGAACGGGGAAGAACAGAGTCTGCCGGTGCCCGAGAGCTGCGGTGGTCGCCGGCGACGATCCACGGCGAGGCAGGGGGATCGGGCGGTACCAGAGTGATCAACGTGTCCTTCCGCGTCGGGGGGTGGTGGGGTTGGTCGCCGGCGAGCACTACGTCGACGACGACCCTTGCTCAAATGGATCTTGTCGGGGAGGGCTGTGAAGGTCAAATCGAAGCTTGGGTTAGCTCACTGGTTGCTCGAGGTGGTTACTGACGGGGTTTGAGTGTCGGGGATGGCCTCACCGGAGTGAATCGAGCTGGTGGCCGAGGCGGATCGGGGCGGTCGGAGTTGGGGGAGGAGACCTCCTCGAGGTCCTCCTAGTGGGTTGGTGGAGTGTTGGTGAGGTGCAGTGGTGGTGTGTGCACAAGAGCGAGCTTGGGGCTCCTTTTTATAGGCGATCCGAGGTGGTGGCCGTGAACGGAGTTCTCCGGCGATGGTTACGGCGGCGCAGAGCTTGGTCGGGGAGGTTTAGGGAGTTGGGCGTCAACGTGGAGTTCCACTGGTTCCGTTTGGACGCTAAACAAGCTTGAATTAGGAGTCCTGGGTGGATTCGACGAAACGGGGCGGCACGGGCCCGTCGGCGGCAGAGGGCGCACCTTGTGCTTGCCGGGCCACGACGACGGTGCTGCAGGGGTGCGTTGGCATGCATGAGGCCACGCGGAGGGCTAGGGAGCAATGGGCGGCGCAGAACAGCGTTGCGAGCCGGGGCAGGCTCCGTTTGGCCGCCACGGGTGGCTCTGCCACCGCAGAGGCTGCCGGCGTTGAAGATGCTTGCCGCCACCGACGCCTGCATCCGTCCAAGCGGGCGTGCGCTGCTCTGGCCAAGGGGAAGGGGCCGTGCGAAAAGCGCCAGGGTGCACGGGCGATCAGTGCCAACACTCTGACGAAAATGACACTACAACTCTGAACTTTCTAAAAGTGCACAGGAACAGTGCCGGCCAAGTGTTCGACGAAATGATTTTGGCATTTGGGTAATTTTTCTTGAGCTGATCTTTGGTGTGGTGGTCTCTCATTGCATCCGAGGGCTGCCTTAATTTTGGTAGAATTTTTGGGGAAGAGGAGATATGAATTTCACCAAAAATTATGAATCTGGTCCAAACTTGCAGAGGTTGAATTTTGAAAATTTTGAAAAGAGGAAGAGTGGATCTTGATGGTTCTAGGTTGTGGGTACTAAGGACTATCCAGAGGAGTTGGTTTGAGAACAAAACTCAAAGGAAATTAGGCACTTCCTTTGTAGAGCATCTAGGCTTAGAAATAATGGCAGAATTGTTTTGGGGAGGAAATTAAATGGATACAAGTCCAAATATGGATCTAACTGGTTGGGACAGAATGTTTGGGTTGCCCCAAGGTGGAAGGAGGGGTTTTGGGAGAATTTTACCACAAGAGGCATGGTAAAAACAAGAATGGATCAAAACCAAAGAATAGCCCAAAACCAAAAAGGTTTCTTTTTAGAAGAAACTAAATCCGAGAAATGCTTTTGAGAAGAAAAACTCGGAAGGGAGGTTTTTAAGAAGGGTTTAAATGACCTTCTTCGAACCAAGCAAGGCTTTTACTATAAACAAAAACAACAAAATTTTTGGACTGTCACACTAATTCGACAAACGGTGGAGTCACACCAAGCAACAATCCCCCGAAACAGTTTTGTAAACCGAGCTTTGAGCAAAGAGATCGAAATCCGCGTGTTTGAGTGCAAGAACACGGGAGAGATAGCAATGGAATTTTTTTTCTAGAGGTAAGTGATGATGTGGGATGAAGAGATATGTGTGGGGGCCCACATGGGGACCACTACCCACCAGGGCGCGCCTGGGAGTCCTGGCGCGCCCAAGTGTGTTGTGCCCACCTGGTGCACCTCCCTATGATAAAATTTGCACTAGAAATTCAGAAATATTCATAAAAAATCATATTAAATTTTCCGAGCATTCTGAGAACTTTTATTTTTGGGTCATTTTTTATTGCACGGGAAATTCAGAAAAAAGACATAACATGGCATTTTATTTTGTTTAACAAATAAAAACAGAAAACAAAAGTAAGGAAAGAAAGCAGTGCTTACTAAATTCATCAACTTCATGCCGCTCAAAAATGATTCATTAATAAGGTTGACCAGGTCTTATTAACAACCACTTTCAATTAGCATGAAACCGAAGAACTTTCGTAAATCACTAAGTTACCTCAATGGGGATATGAATGTCCCCAACAATAAGCATTTCATATTTCTTTTTGACAATAGGTAGACGTATTTGAAAACTTCCAATAGTGATTGTCGAAGATTTTTCAATAACACTAATACCATTCACTTGGAATTGTTTCTTCGGAAAGTGCACCATATGCTCATTACCATTAATATGAAAAGTGACCTTGCTTTTCTTGTAATCAATAACAGCCCCTGCAGTATTCAAGAAGGGGAAACCAAGGATAATTGACATGTTCTCGTCCTTGGGCATCTCAAGTATAACAAAGTCAGTCAAAATATTAATATTAGCAACAACAACTGGCATCATAGATACCGATAGGTATGGCAGTTGATTTGTTAGCCATTTGCAAAGATATTTCAGTAGGTGTGAGTTTATTCAAGTCAAGGCTTTTATATAAAGAGAAAGGCATAACACTAACACCAGCTCCTAAATCACATAAAGCAGTTTTCACATAATTCTTTTTGATAGAGCAACGTATAGTTAGTATTCCCGGATCTCCAAGTTTTTTAGGTACTCCATCTTTGAAAGTGTAATTAGCAAGCATGGTGGAGATTTCAGCTTCCGGTATTTTTCTCTTGTTAGTGATGATGTCTTCCATATACTTTGCATAAGGAGGCATTTTCAAGATATCAGTGAAGCGAGTACGCAAAAACACTAGCCTCAACATTTCAGCAAAGCGTTCAAATTCTTCATGATCTTTCTTTTTGAACCCACGGTTCTCTTTCTTTACCGTGTTTTCTAGCAATGAAGTCTCTGTTATCACACCTTTTATTCTTATGTTGTGGGTTATCAAGATCAACTGGAGGTACGATCTCAACATCATTGTCTGGTTCTTTTTCATGTGGTTGAGTGTCTTCATGAACATTAGCATTTTCTTTTTCATTATCAGTAGGTAAGTGTTCATTACCAGACTGAGTTTTAGCATTAGAGATAGAAGTTTCATTTTCAATATCAGGAGGTTTTTATACTTCAGGTTCACTAGAAGCATGCAAAGTCCTATCCATTTTCTTCTTCTTTTTCTTTTTAGAAGGACTAAGTGCACTAGTGTTATTTCTTTGTGAATCCTGTTCAATTCTTTTTGGATGTCCGTCTGGATAAAGTGGTTCCTGAGTCGTTTTACCTCCTCTAGTTGCAACTCTAACAGCAAAGTCATGTATATTATTATTCATTTCATCAAGTAATTCTATTTGTGATTTAGCAACTTGTTCTAACTGGGTTTGTACCATAGAAGCATGTTTTCCAACACCTCTAACATCATTTGAGATTCTAAATAACAAGTCACTCGAGAGATGTCGGGGAAACGACACCTATGGGATCACAAGAGTCCCTACTACAGTTGGCGGGGAGCGGGTTGGGAGAAGAGCACGTTTAAGAGCCAGACACGGTTGGTTTACCCAGGTTTGGGCCGTGAGGATGCGTAATACCCTAGTCCTACTTTGGTGTGTACTTCAGAGAGATGTTGAGCTCTCGAACTAGCTACGATGGCTGTGTAGTCCAAAAGAGCCGAATCCCTCTCCTATATGCCACGGGCCTGCTTTTATAGTCGAAAGGGGCTGCCATAGTGGCACACATGAGGTGGAAAGGCCTGCAGTACTACGAGCTTATCGCCCGTATTACAGGACAAGATGCATTTAATGCATCACTTAGGTGTCCCTTAGCTTTATCTGGGACAGGAGCGAAGCCCGTCCCATCCGTCGCCGCCTCGCCTTGCTTCGACATGCGCCCAGGCTAGCGATGCATGTGGCGCCATGTAGGTAGCCACGCAGTTGAGGTGGCGTGGTGGTAGGGTCTTCATGAAGATCTTCATGCCACCACGCGCAGGTGCTTGCTGAGTTGGCTCAGAAGCCACTCGTCGCCATGCAGGTGCTTGCCCAGCTGGCCGGGCTGGCAGCTGCATGGAAATGGTGGTGGAGTCTTGGCAGGTGCAGGCCTAGCTGCGGCCCCATCCATGTCCTCAGCAATGATCTTGCCGGGGCCCCGGCAAGGGCTTTGCCGTGGCGTCGTAGTTGTCCCTGGCAAGGACCTTGCCGGGGGTCTTGTGGCTTTCCTCGGCAAGGATCTTGCTGAGGGTCGTCATCTTCTTGTCTTTGTATGGTATTGCGTGTCTATGATCTTGACGAAGATCTGCAAGCCACCAAGGAGGTGCCTCCCGAGCCCTTGTCCCAATGTGGTTGACTACGTTGGAAGTCGTGGGCTCAAGGGTGGCTCACTCCGCTGCTGTTGGGCGAGCTGCCCCGGCAAGGCTCTTGCCGGGGCCGCCGAGGCCGCCCCGGCAAGGGCCTTGCCGGGGGAACCTGCTTCGTCCCTCTGCTCTTCATGTTCTTGATGTTGGCGTTGTTTTGTTGCTCTTGTACTCCGGCTTCTCTCCCGCCTCCCTTCTCTACCCTGCTAAGTGCGACTGCGGCGCGTGGCTCTGACTGCCCGTGCACAAGTAAAGGGGTCAAAAGGAGAGCCCCTACTTTTGTACACCGACAAGCATTTTCATTGAAGTGATCTTGTTTTCTAATGTAGTTTTCAAACTCATAAAGCATTCGCTAGGGTGCATATTGTGAGGATTGTCATTATCATTGAATTTCATTAGAGAATTTACCCCTACCACCTTAGGAAGTGGTGGTGTATTAAGCCAATGTATTTCTTCAATAGGAGGTAAATGTTTGACATCCTCAACTTTAGTAACCTTTTCCTTCATAGATTTCTTTGCCTCTTGCATATCTTCAGGACTAGGACATAATATACCCCTCTTCTTTGGAGTGGGTTTAGCCAGTGGTTCAGGAAGAGTCCAATCATCATAATTTTTAATATGTTATTCAATAATTCTTCAGCTTGCCCAACAGTTCGTTCCCTGAAAACACAACGAGCACAGCTATCTAGGAAGTCCCGAGAAGCATCGATTAGTCCATTATAGAAGATATCAAGTATTTCATTTTTCTTAAGAGGATGATCGGGCAAAGCATTAATTAATTGGCAATGCCTCCCCCAAGCTTGTGGGAGACTCTCTCCTTTAGTTTGAACAAAGTTAAATATTTCCTCTAAGGCAGCTTGTTTCTTATGAGCAGGAAACTATTTTTCAGAGAAGTAATAAACCATATCCTTGGGACTACGCACACAACCAGGAGCAAGAGTATTGTACCAAGCTTTAGCATCACGCCCTTTAATGGGAAAGGAAATAATTTGGGAATAAAGTGATAGCGAGTTTTCTCATCATGAGTAAAGAGGGTGGCTATGTCATTCAACTTAGTAAGATGTGACACAACAGTTTCAGTTTCATAACTATGGAATTGATCAGATTCAACCAAAGTACTAAACTCTGGGTTGACAGATAATTTGTAATCCTTATCATCAATAAAGATAGGTGAAGCGGCAAATTTAGGATCACATTTCATTCTAGCATTCAGAGATTTTTCTTTATACTTGCATAGTAATTTCTCTAGATCATCTCTATCCCTACAAGCAAGAATATCTCCAATTGTTTCCTCATTCATAACATAACCTTCCAGTACCTTAGGAAATTCATATACAGGAAGGCTAGTTCTAGCAGGAGATTCAGGAGTTTCAGTTTCAAGCTCATCATCAGATTCAACAACATCATGTTGTATTACTCTAGCAATTTGTTCATCAAGAAGTGCACCAAGTGGCACATCATCATTATCAAGCATGGTACTAGCATCAACATAAGCATTATCCATAGCAGATGTAGCATCATCAGTAACTTGCGACATATTAGAATTGATAGCATGTGGTGGTGTTGCAAGTTTACTCATAACAGAAGGTGAATCTAAAGGAGAACTGGATGGTAGTTACTTACCTCCCGTCGTCTTTGAGGGATAAATCTTAGTCTTAGGATCCTTCAGATTCTTCACAGTGATAAATAGATAATAATCCCAAGTGACTCAACAAATATAGCTATGCTCCCCGACAGCGGCGCCAGAAAAGGTCTTGATAACCCACAAGTATAGGGGGTCGCAATAGTTTTTGAGGGTAGAGTATTCAACCCAAATTTATAGATTCGCCACAAGGGGAGCCAAAGAATATTTGAAGGTATTAGCAACTGAGTTATCAATTCAACCACACCTAGAGATTAATTATCTGTAGCAAGTAATCAGTAGCAAAGTAGTACGATAGTTCTAATAGTAGTGACAGCAGCAACGGTAACAATAATAGTGATAACAATAATTTCGTAGCAAGTGTAACAGTGATGATAGCAGTAGTAACTTAGCAAGATAAATTCGTAGGCATTGGATCAGTGACTTGTTGGATGATATTCATCATGAGACAGTTATAACCTAGGGCGATACAACACTAGCTCCAGTTTGTCAATATAATGTAGGCGTGTATTCCGTCTAAATAGTCATGCGTGCTTATGGAAAGAACTTGCAAGACATCTTTTGTCCTACCATCCCGTGGCAGCGGGTCCATATTGCAAACTAAGGGATATTAAGGCCTCCTTTTAATAGAGAACTGGAACAAATAATTAACACATAGTGAAAACATGAACTCCTCAAATTACGGTCATCACCGAGAGTGGTCCCGACTATTGTCACTCTAGGGTTGCCGGATAATAACACATAGTAGGTGACTATAACTTGCAAGATCGGATCTCGAACATGTATATAATTGTGATAACATAAATGGTTCAGATCTTAGTTCATGGCACCGAGGCCCAAAGTGACAAAGCAATAAGCATAACAAAGTCATAGCAACATCAATCTTAGAACATAGTGGATACTAGGGATCAAGCCCTAACAAAACTAACTCGATTACATGATGAATCTCATGTAACTCCTCACCGACCAGGGAGCCTATGAAGGAATTACTCACTCCTGGTGGGGAGCATCATGGAATTGGCGATGGAGAAGGGTTGGTGATGACGAAGAACGAAGATCCCCCTCTCCGGAGCCCCAAACGGACTCCAGATCTGGCCTCCCAATGAAGAACAGGAGGTGACGGCGGCTCCGTCTCGTGGATCGCGATAATTCTTTCTACCTGATTTTTTTTGGAAAAATAGGATTTTATAGCATCAGTTTCAGGGTCTGTGGGGCTACCAGGTGGGGACAACCCACCTGGAGCGCCAGGAGAGGGGGGCGCGCTCTGGTGGGTTGTGCCCACCCAAGTGCCCCACTCGGGTAGGTCTTGGCTCTAGAAATTCTTATATCTCTACCTAATATTAAAGGACAGACTCCTTTTCCTCTTTTTTGGTCAGCGGTAATTTTTTCGTCGGGTTAGCAAACGCGTCTCTTCGATCTCTTTGTACGTATGTTGCTTCTCTCCTCAGGTATAGATACTAAGCCCGTTCTGTGGCCCAATGCTAGCTGACCTTAATATTCGGCCAAGCGATGCGTGTGGGCTTGCTGGTCCTTTGGGTGGAAAAAACAAAATGCCACCTTAAATAAATAAAAGTGAGCCCGATGGAGTTGCACCCCCGATGTGTTGCCAGCCACATGAGCTAGCAACTTAGTACATCTATTTAGTAGCGTTAGAACTAAAGTAGTATGTACAGCCACAGATCTGTTTTTCAATTTATTTCCAATAATTTTTGAAAAAAATATGAATTTTTCCTTAAATATTTGCATAATGTTTGTAAATCGTGAATAAATTTCGAAGTTAAAACAAAGTTTTAAAACCTGAACAATTTTTGGACTACGTGAACAATTATTGAAAACATGTTTTTTTATTATAAATGTGTATTGAATTTTTTATATACGATAAACAATTTTAAATTTACGTTGAACATTTTTTTTGACATAGTCTCAAGTATTTTTATATACACATTGACCATTTTGTGGTATTGTGTGAACAAAATTTAAATACACATTCAACAATGTTTAAATATAGATTGAAATTATTTGTATTATGCAGTGAACTATTTTTAAATACACATTGAACAAATATTTAAATTTACATTGACAATTTTGTGATATACGCTGATTTTTTTTAATTCTAAACAAATATAAAGTGAACATTTTTTGAAAAGAGGACAATTTTCTCAAAAATGTAAACACTTTTTTAAATGCGAACAATTTGGAAGATGTGAACAAATTTTGAAAATGAGGACATTTTTGGCATTCCTAACTATATTTTAAATTTTAGAACAACTATTTGAACACAGAAAAAGGAAAAGAAAAAGAATAAAGAAACATAAAAGGAAACAAAAGAACAAAAAAGAAACTGAAAAAACAGCGACACCTATGTTGGCCGGTCCAAGTGGGAGCGCCTTTAGTGAAGCCCCGGTGCTTTGACGCTCATGAGTGTCAAACACGATCCACCGTTATTTAGGAACCGAGTCAGCTCACTCCTGTTGTTTTTTTGATACATTTTCCATTGGTTGTTGGTTGATTTGGAACGGGCGTGAGTTGGACATTTTTATTATTTACCTTAATTCAAACTCACACAAGTACATAAGAAATGGGGTATAGCCTAACTCTTGCAGACAATGAGGTGAAGAAAAATCTCAGGCTCGCCACTATCCATCAGAGCCCCGACTAAGAGTCAACCACGTACGGCCGCAAACCGACGAAGAACCTATTCGTTCTGGATCTCCAATCATTTGAGCCCAATGAATCTGTAGAGGGAAACATTCCTATCCTACTCGATTTAACGAGGGCGAGTTGAATCTTTTTCCTGTGAAGATACATGTGACAATAGTTGGCGCTTGCTCGATGTTCACAATGCAATTTTTTGAGAACTTCAATGAGCTATGATGCTACCCTTGATATACTAGCCAATATAAGCTAAATTATACATAGAGAATGCTCGTACATACATGACGATGGATTATACACACATAAACCATGGTTGCCGCTCACTATGCCGTTCTCAATGTCGCCTACACATCCTCTCCTACAAAGGGAAGTAGGAACACCGACATCATATCTTTTCATGTGACGTCCGACCTCTACATCCTTCCCTATTACTTCATCATCGACGAGCCTTTTCACCTCCGGTGATGTGCCGCGACCCACCTCCTCCACCGGGCCAACCCTGATTCAAGGAAATCATTGTTTGGTCTTGAAAAAGAGAGTAGAAGTATGAGGGGAGGTGTATGGACCAGGTGCAAGGAGTAGCTCAAGAAGGGCAGCCCACATGTCTAGCTCACGGAGATTAATTGTTGAAGTTTTGAACATTTTCTTGCGTGGACACAATGATTGGTGTGACATGCGATGGTGAACCCATCGCCTTAGGATTGACCACATTTAACGCGTTGTGATCAGGTGGGCATCATGGTCACCGTCCGCGAGGGTGAAAAAGAAGGATAAGCGGTGACATAGTCAGGCGCTCGAATTAGAGTACGTGGATCTGTTAGGAGTCTTGAGCCAGGCTTATTGGAATATAAGCCGTGATTTTTTTTCTTCTTTTGCAACGCACAGGCCTATTTTCTGGTATTATATAAAAATTCCTCGCAAAGTTTTGTCCCATTCCGAGAACTTTTATTTCTGCAGAAAAACAACACCTGGTAGTTCTGCTGAAACAGCGTCAGTCCGGGGTTAGTTTCATTCAAATCATGCAAATTATAGTCCAAAACAAGAGGAAAAGTGTTAGTAAAAGTAGATACGTTGGAGATGTATCAGGGTGGCCTGGTTATGGAGATCGGTGGGTAAGCTACACGGGCAAACCAACATATGTTGATAATGGAGGCCTTGCGGTGGCGGCGGCGAGCATGCTAGGGTTTCGAGCGAGGGAGAGGGTGTGTGTGTGTGCGCGCGTGCGTGCGCCCGAGGTGGTTTTGGTGTGTGTGTATGTGTGTGGAGGGGGCGGGGGTGTGTTTTAGGAAATGACATGGCTACTTAAAATTTTACTACGCGGGAGTGAAATGTCAGGGCTATTGAAGAATTGGATGATGGTTCATCACACACGGTCCAGAGATAACTACCGTGTGTTATGAAACAGAAAAACCCTCGAGGAGGGCAGATATTTTAAAGGGATGCAGGTGGGAGCGGGAACAAGAAACATCACACACGGTCAAAACATAATAACCATGTGTTATCAAACAGAAAAAAGTTGCATGCGGGTAGATATTTTTGAGAGGGGAAGCCTCGTGGAGCCCAATGTACTGTGCGGATGTGCGTGACAGGGCCATCGGTGTGGCACACGGTTAGTGTGAGTGAACCGTGTTTGTTGCGTCATCCGACTTGTCTAATGTTCATAAATTTGGCGAAAAATGACGCGGGAGAGGGTCATAACATGAACACACTTGCATGTGGACCAAATATATGTATGAAAAGGGTGGTTTGATGTTCAAATACCTAATGCAACTTCGATGTGGCACCTATATCGCAAAGCAGACGGTATTGCTTGCCCCCCCCCCCACCTCGTGTCGGCGGGAAGGGGATCCTAATCTATGAATGCATGCCCCTTCCCCCCAACCGAGGTTCACCTAGCAAAGTGCGAAGTAGCTAGCAGCCCCCCTCCTCCCACGTGTCGGCACGAAGGGAATCCTAAGCTATGCGTGCATGCCCCCCCCCCAACTGAGGTTCATTCACCTAGGAAAGTGCAAAGTAGCTAGAAGCCCCCCTCCCTCGTGTCAGCACAAAGGGAATCCTAAGCTATGAATGCATGCCCTCCCACAACCGAGGTTCACCTAGAAAAAGTGCGAAGTAGCTAGCAGCCACCCTCCCTCGTGTCAGCACGAAGGGAATCCTAAGCTATGAATGCATGCCCCCCGCCAACCGAGATTCGCCTAGCAAAGTGTGAAGTAGCTAGCACCCCCCTCGTGTCGGCACGAAGGGAATCCTAAGCTATGAATGCATGCCCCCTCCCCCCCAACCGACGTTCACCTAACAAAGTGTGAAGTAGCTAGAAGGCCCCCCTCGTGTCGCCATTAAGGGAATCCTAAGCTATGAATGCATGCCCCCCAATCGAGGTTCACCTAGAAAAGTGCGAAGTAGCACCCCCCCCCCCCCGCCCACACACACACTTTTAGTCGGCGGGCCAGAGAGGCATATCTCACCAAGATGGATCATAAAATGGACCAAGAATAATCCACCTTGGTAATACAACCTCTCTCTTGTTGTTGGTCAAAGTGATGGCCATCCATGCAACCCCGGAGATGGGCTAGCTCGCCAATAATCACGCAAGTAGCTAGTCCCTGAAGACAACACTACAAAAAAATACCCTTCCGTGATGATACGTGTTTGTCACAGTAGGTCATGTTTTCTGTCATGCATGTACATCCATGACAAAATTGTGATAAAATCAAGATATTCATACCTGTGCTATCGTAGAAGTGTTCCATGATATTACCAAAATTATCATCACGGAAGTGTCCACTTCCATGACGATAAATCGCATGTCATAGAAGTGCTTTCGTCAAGGGTGACCGACACGTGGCATCCACCATAATGGGACGATGTTAAGCTATCGGGTCCGATTTTGGATCTGATAACCCGCTAACAGCCACGACCAATGACGATTTTCCACATGTAAAATTCTCATTGGCTGACGGAACCACGTGTCAACTCCGCGTTGGCTCAGGTGTCACTCATCCAATGCGCGTGATGTGCCTATGATATGTTGACACGTGGACTGGCCCAAAAGTGGACCATAAAGATTTAATGGGCCGGCCCAACAAAAGGTCCACAAGATTTAGCGGGCTATAACGGGACGGCCCAGCTAAAGGTCCACAAGATTTTGCAGACCATAATGGGCCGGCCCAGCAGAAGGCCCAACATTCTCAGTTAAGGCCCGTACGGCTAGTGTCAAATCGGCCCGTCAACGGCCCGTCCTAAACTTGTCATCATCGAAACCCATGGTCACTTCTGGCTCATTAATAGTCCGGTAAGAATTTGGGCCGAATGATGGCCCGGTGTGTTTCCGGCCTGTTAAAGGTCCCGCTTCATTTGGGCCCATTTATAGCCATTGAAACTTTCCGCCATGCTTGACATTCGGCCTGTTAGAGGCCCACTATAGATTTGGGCCACTTTTAGCCTATTGTGACTTTTAGCCTATTAACGTCGGAGGAAATCCATGGGCCATATGTGGCCCAATGCCACATCGGGCCTACTAATGGCCCATATAAAAATGACACTAATCAAGCCCGACCGAACTTCTGGCTTGTTAAAGGCCCGTGTAATAGGTCGGCGCATTTACGGCCCGTCTGAATTTCGTCCTATGGACGATCCACATTGTAAATGGGCCACCATTTCGGCCTGCTAAGAGTAGTGGGTTATCTGGCACAATCAGGGCCCAATCTTACTTTCGGCCTATTAAAGGCCCATGTTTTTGATGGGCTCGAGATATTTACACATGTAAATGGCCTCTTATTACTGAGGGCCCAAATTATGTTTAGGCCGGTTAAAGGCCCACTACGGGCACATGCCTACCAGAAAAATATGAAAGCTTATGCTAATTTAGGCCTAGATATTTTTAGTGGGCTACATGTAAATTTTGGCCCAGAATCCTTTTTAGCCCAATTGGAATGGGCCCGACGAATAGCGTCATAATTACTGCAGCCTTTGGCAGCATGATAAATGATGTATCACAACAAAATAAATCCCAACCATACAACAAAAGGCCTGTTGGCATAAAGTTTACAGTCCTTGAAGATAAAAGCACCATCAGATGTATAGAAGCACAGATCATTTGACCTGAGTGCTAATGTTTTAGGCTGTAGAATCTGATGGAGCAACACGATCTTCCTCTTTTTTCCGCCATTGCTCTTGAGCAACAAAGCAAATGTCTGATAGTCTAGTGTCAAAACCATTCATATCGTCACGACATTTGTCAACCACTATTTTTGTTTCTGACACAATGTCCATTGGGGATTGGACTTGTGTCTGGAGCACAGATATATCACTCTGTGTAGCTGGAAGATTTTGTTCACTAGGCGATTTGGACGAGGTTACCTTGACAACCAAACTAGAATTATGAAGGAAGGTGCTTTTTGCACTATTAATGGACAGATACTGACGCACTGCAACAAGAGGTGACATTGTGCCTGTGGTAGCCTCGTCACCTTCAGGCGGTTGTGGTTGTTCAATCATTTGTTCCATATCTTGCTGAATGTTTGAACTTGTAGATTAGTGTACTAGATAAGTTACTAATGAGGCAAAAACAAACAAAGTAGGTTTCACGTTTATAAATAACTTATTTTGGTGAACTACTGTAATACATTAGCATGTATTGTAGTGCCAACTACATAATAAAATCACTTTCAGAACATATGTCCATGTATCATGCCTACTGTATTGTCTATTTCCTCACATTCATAGACATCTAAGGATAAACAGACATGGTTTAAAGTAGGATGAACTAGTATGACAATTTTCATATCATGGGCAAAGAGATATAAAACAAACATGCTATTGTATCATTGTGTGTGCACGTGAACATCACAACTAGATTACAGATCAAGACCAAAAGAATATCCTTCATCTCTTTTAAACCATGTAAGGTGAAATGATACGTTACGAAAACTATGTATAAAACTGAACATGGTAACTGACATTGGCTGCAAACCAAGTAGTTAAACGAACACTTCACAGTACCAATCAGTTCGAAGGCAGGAGGAGTAAGGACTTACAACAGCGGCCTGAACTGGTGTGCTCATGCCCTTCATCTTGCTGGTGTGGCAATCCTTGAAGATTTGCACTGCATTCGGTTCAGGTTCTTTTTGGTCCGCACAAGTTTTCCTATGTATTTGTAACAAGTAAATATAGATACGATAATATGGCACAGAAGAAAGAAGGAACTAGAAGCTATTTACAAGAGCCTCGCAGTGTGCAATATAGCTACGAGATCCTGTTGTCTGTTGGAATTTCACTTTAGAACGGTTGGTCTTGTTCTTCAAACAGTTAGCCTAGAGGAAGATACACTTGAAAGGCACATACATAAATACAAGTTCAATATGTGGTCTGATCAAATACATATACCCTACCTGATACTTTGGATCAGACCAGTGTTTAACAAGAACTGTCCAGTCTTCATCAGTAATATATTCCACTGGAGATGTTTGGGCAATTTCATTGTTAGACTTGCCTTCAATGTGAGATCTTCTAAGGTGGTACCGATACTGTCGTAGAGCAGACTAAAAAACATGAGTGCATGCTTGTTTAGTTGCATCATCTTTGGGATCCAACTTGAACCTCATCCGTTGAAAAAAGAATGTGAGTCTTATTAGGAAGAAGCTAGAAAGTATGGCACAGAGCAAGAGAATATTACAAATTGTGATGAATAACATTACTTACAGATAAATGGTCAAGGAAGGTGTTAAACTGGGTATTGTCTTTCTCATTCGTGTACTGGATCCACGTTGGGAGGTTCAATACCCAGTTTAACACCTAACGGCAATGGCTGCCTCTGATACTAACTTGGTTGACTCTGTAGCATCACGTGAGCTTTTTAAACCTGCCTCAAAATGGATCTCCATTCTTTCTCCATTAGATTTTGTTAATCTGTCAAGCATTATCCCTGATGTCTATTTTCGCTTGCGCCGTGGTGCTAGTTCAACAACGAATACGGAAAGTGCTAGTGCACATCAAACTGTGAGAGTACATATAAAGGAGCATGCAACTGCAACTTGACTCGGTCAGGTACCGTCTTGGTTTTGATGCTCATGAGGTTCATTTGATCTTGCCAAGACCTGTTATGTCAGTAGTGCTTCGGAAGTAGTGTTAGATGTGAAGGCAGCATTGGAATTGGCTAGTTCCGGAGCAAACGCACGAGTAACTCGTTGAGATAATGGTATAGTTGAAGCAAATGCTGCAGCTGGTGGAGTAGGTGATACTGTGTTTGTAGATTTAGCCGGTGGACTTGGACCTTCTACTTCACCATAAGTACCAGCAGAATCTCGAGGGCAGATCTTTTTCCATTTCACCCGACAAGTTACACCATTCCCTACAATATTCTTTTCCTTGCTCTTTATTGACTTTGCCATGTCAAGCCGTACCCACAACACAAAAGAATAAAATCGCTCTTCAGAACTCATTGATGCATGATACAGACAAGCAATACTTTGAGGTAAGACAACCGCATGAGGATGAAATATGTAAGAAAAACAGGACGGCGTGACATATTCACAGCTACAATGTGTAAACTAAGCAAAAGGATTTTCAAGAAAATATAAGTAATGCAAGCTAGATACCATATGAAAGATGCAACCAATATCACTCTGACTAGTTAAAAGTGTCTTCTCATAAGTGCCATTTCGAAAAATTAGAAGCAGTACAACATAGAAATCAATGCAAGATGCAACCACTATCAAACTGCCAAGTTAAAAGCGTCCAATCATGATTGACTGATGCGGGATACACAACAGCAGTACTTTGATGTAAGAACATGGTATGATTGATAGATGCAGTGTATTCTAGACACATAAAGGCATGTCATATGCACATGTATAACGTATAAACTCAGCAGGTGCAATTTAATCGAAATAGAAGAAATACAGACTAGACAACATATGCAACATGAAACCAATTATCACACTGTCAACTTAGAGCAAGCACCTGCGATGGTGGAGTACGGGAGATGAAGTCATCATGTAGACTTGGGACTTCAACTTCATTAGCAGTAGCAGTGGCAAATCTAGAGAGTCTCTGTTTGCGTCGGTCTGGAGGACCAGCAACATCCCCTAACTTACTCTTTTCCTTCATATTTTCTGATATTGCCTTATGAAGTCAGAACCAAAAGAATATGAATAAAATTACCTCTGCATAACTGGTTGATGCATGATACAGACGAACACTACTTTGATGTAAGGCGCGGGATAGGAGGATGGAATATATACAAAAAAAGACAACATTGCATATTCAGACGTACGATAGGAGGATGGAATATGTATGAAAAACAGTAAGAAGAAGGCATTCCAACAAAAATAGAAGGAATGAAAGCTAGGCACCATATGAACATGCAACCAATATCACTCTATCAGGTAAAAAGTGTCTCATCATAAGTGCCATTTCAAGAATTTAGAAACAATACATGCTAGAAGACAATGCAAGATGCAACCTACATCACACTCCCAAGTTAAATGTGTCTTATGGGTAAGTGGTCGTTGCAGGTATAAGTTGTAAGCTATGCAGATGCAATTCAACAAAATCAGAAGCAATACAAACTAGACATAATACGGAACACACAACCACATATAACAGTTCCAAGTTAGAGCAAACACCTGTTTTGGTGGAGTAGGGGAGATGTGCTCATCATCTACATGTATGTTCTAGAAACAGGAACATGTGGCATATTCACAGGCATTATGTGTAAAGTAAGCAGCTGCAATTCGACAAAGTTAGAAGCAATACAAGCTAGACATCATACGCAACATGCAACCAAATATAATAGTGCCAAGTTATAGCAAGCACCTGTGATGGTGGAGTAGGGGAGATGTGCTCATCATCTACACATCTACGTTGACTGTCCAACCTTGTGTTGTCTTGCGAATCTTGTTGGTAAGATGGCGGATTAGAATCAATAGAGACCCTCTGTTTGAGTTGCTCCGAAGGACGACCATCATCCACTGCCGGACTAATTTCCCTTAGCTGTATTGATTTTGCATTGTGAACTCAAACCGATAAGTAAAAGGAATAAAATTCACTCTTCAGAACTCATTCATGCATGATACTGACAAACACTACTCAGATGAAAGGCAGACACATAATACGAGGATGGAATATCTACGAAAAATAGGACGGCGTGACATATTCACACCTATGATGTGGTAACTAAGCAGAAGACGTTTCAACAAATTAGAAGCACTACAAGCTAGACACCATATGAAAAGTGCAACCAATATCACTCTACCAAGTTCAAACTGTGTGGCGTTTCAACAAATTAGAAGCTGTACATGCTAGAAATCATATGCAAGACACAACCAATATCAAAGTGGCCACTTAAAGGTGCCTTATCATAAGTGACTGATGCGGGATATGCAAGAACAGTAGTCTAATGTAAGAACATGGTGTGATCAGATATAGTATGTTCTATAAACATGAACACGTGTCATATTCACAGGCATTATGTGTAAAGTAAGCACATGCAATTCAACAAAGTTAGAAGCAATACAAGCTAGACATCATACGCAACATGCAACCACATAAAATAGTGCCGAGTTAGAGCAAGCACCTGTGATGGTGTAGTAGGGGAGATGTGCTCGTCATCTACACATCTACGTTAACTGTCTAGCCTTGCGTTGTCTTGTGAATCTTGTTGGGAGGATGGCAGAGTAGAATCTATAGACACACTTTGTTTCAGTTGCATGGAAGGACCACCATCATCCAAGGCCTTACCAATTTCCTTCTGCTTTATTGATTTTGCATTGTGAGGTCAAATCGATAAGAATAAAGTTCCCTCTTCAGAAGTCTTTCATGCATGATACTAACGAACACTACTCTGATGAAAGGCAAAGTCATGATATGAGGATGGAATATGTACTAAAAACTGGATGGCTTGACATATTCACACCTATGATGTGGTAACTAAGAAGAAGGCACTTCAACAAATTAGAAGCACTTCAAGCTAGACACCATATGGAAGGTGCAATCAATATCACTCTGCCAAGTTAAAACTGTCTCGTCATAGGTGGCGTTCATCAAACTAGAAGCACTACATGCTTGAAATCATATTCAAGATGCAAACCAATATCACACTACCAACTTAAAGGTGTCCCATCATATGCGACCGATGAGCGATACACAAGAAGAGTAGTTTCACATAAGAACATGGTGTGATAGACAGATATAGTATGTACCAAATACAAGAAAGGGTGTCATATTCACACGTATCATGTGTAAGCTAAGTAGATGCAGTTTACACTAATTAGGAGCAATACAAGTTAGACACCATATGCAACATGCAACCAGATTAACACTGCCAAGTTAGAGCAAGCACCTTGGATGGTGGAGTAGGGGAGCGGAGACTTGGAACTTGTAATGCACTAGCAGTATAAGGAGAATCCATACAGATGCTCCGTTTACCTTGCTGTAGAGGACCACCATCATCGCCTTCCTTACTCTTTTCCTTCCTCTTTTTTGATTTTGCCTTGTCTAGTCAAACCCACAAGAAAAAGGAATAAAATTTGCTCTTTAGAACTCATTGATGCATGATACTTACAAACATTACTTTCATGTAAGACAGCCGCGTGATAGGAGAATGGAATATGTATGAAAAACTGGATGGCATGACATATTTACATGTATGATGTATAAAGTGTAAACTAAGCGCAAGGTGTTTGAACTAGTTAGAAGCAATGCAAGCTAGAAACCTTATGAAAGATGAAACCAATATCACTCAGCCAAATTAAAAGGGTGGCCTAACAAATGTATTTGACCAAATTAGAAGCAATACATCGCAACAGGCTAGAAATAATATGCAATATGCAACGAATAAAGGCGTATCATCATAACTGATTGATGCAGGATACATTAGAGAGGTAGTTTCATGTAAGAACATGGTTAACACATAGATGTAGTGTGTACAAAAAATAGGAAGGCATGTCATATTCACAGGTATAATGTGTAAACTAAGCAGATGCAATTTACCCTAATTAGAAGCATTACCAGCTATACACCGTATGCAACATGCAACCACATATCACACTGTGAAGTTAGAGCAAGCACCTGCGATGGTGGTGTAGGTGAAGTGTGGTCATCAAGTACAGAGCTACGTTCAATATCTTCATGTAGGCTTGCTCTTTCTTGAGAATCATGTGGAGAGGATGAAACTGCACTCTTTATAAGAGTAGCGCGTCTCATACTACCCCACGAGTGTGACTGTCTCATCATAAGCGATCGATGCAGGATACAAAAGAACAATAGTCTGTTGTAAGAACATGGTGTGATATGCAGATGTAGTATGTACCAAAAACAGGAAGGCGTGTCATATTCACATCTATAATGTGTAAGCTAATTAGGGAGATTCAATTTAGAAAATTAGGAGCAATACAAGCTAGGCACCATACGCAACATGCAACCAGATATCACACTGCCATGTTAGAGCAAGCACGTGGGGTTGTGGAGTAGGGGAGATGAGATTTGGAACTTGCACTGTATTAGGAGTAGCAGGAGAATCTGCAGAGATCATTTGTTTCGGTTGCTCCAGAGGACCACAATCATTCTGTGCCTTCGTCCATTTATATTTTGCCTTGTCAAGTAAACACACAAGAAAAAGGAATGAAATTCGCACTTCCAAATTCGTTGATGCATGATACTGACGAACACAACTTTTGTGTATGGCAACCACATTGTAGGAGGATGGAATATGCACGAAAAACGCTAAGCAGAAGGCATTTCAACAAATTGGAAGCAATGCAATCTAGAAACCATATGAAAGATCCAACCAAAATCACTCTACCAAGTTAGATGTGTCTCATTATCAGTGTCACTTCAACAAATTAGAGGCAATACATGTTTGAAATGATATGCAAGATGCAACCAATATTACACTGTCAACTTGAAGGTGTCTCGTCAGAAGTGATTGATGAGGGATACACAAGAAAAGTAGTTTGATGCAAGAACATGGTTCATAGAAAGACGTAATATGTACCAAAAACAGGAACGCATGTCATATTCACAGGAATAATGTGTTAACTAAGAAGATGCAATTTACCCTAATTAGAAGCATTACAAGGTAGACACCATATGCAACATGCAACCACATATCACACTGCCAAGTAAGAGCAAGCACCTGCAATGTTGGTGTGGGGGAATTGCGGTCATCAACTAGAGAGCTACGTTGACGATCTTCATTTAGCCTTGCTGTTACTGGAGAATCAACTAGAGAGCTACGTTGACGATCTTTAAACGAGTAGCGCGTCTCACAGTAACCCACTGGGGTAACTGTCTCATCATAAGTGATTGATGAGGGATACAAAAGAGCATTAGTTTGATGTACGACCATGGTTAATAGACATATGTAGTATGTATCAAAATCAGGAAGGCATGTCACTATCAAAGGTATAATGTGTAAAGTAAGCTGACGCAGTTTAACCAAATTGGAAGCAATACAAGCTAGACAGCATATGCAAAATGCAACCACATTTGACAGCACGAAGTTAAAGCAAGCACCTGGGATAGTTGTGTGTGGCAATTGAGATCATCAACTACAGAGCTACGTTTACTGTCTCCGTCTGCTGGCACTGCACCCTTTAGAGCGCTAAGACGCTTAACGTCTATCTTTGAATTATACTAGAGCAACTTCTGATTTTTCTTTTTTGTATTCATCAACACTCCGTCAGAGTCTAAAATACCCGTGCATAAAAATACAATAGTGTGAGTATGGGTGAAGTGTGTGCATAAGTAGTACAGTGTAATGGTAGCAGATAGCAGGTCGGTCAGAAATAAATGACGGGAGACATATGATAGCTCTACAACATGCATGTCACATGAAATTACTAGATTCTAAGATTTTGAAATATGAGCACAGGGATGGCTGGGAAATGCAGATGCTCCTCCAGCACACCAAAAGGTGTGGTCCTATGAAAATAACAGTCGATTGAAAAGAAATAGGTCAGTCCATTTTTTTGCATCATGCGATGTACAAAGAACGGGCAGATCTCCTTCATCTACCTCCAGCGAATCAGTGTTACGATCTTCCACGAAACACCAGCGACCACCAGCCCAGTCCCCTGCCTCCGCCCTCCCCTCGACCTCACATCACCGCCGTGCCTGGCACCGCCCCGGCCATCCCATCAAGCCCCACCGACCTCCAGATAGGGCGCAAGCATCTCCTGCGCCCCACACCCCTATATAGACACTGATGTGCCGCTTCCTCGGCGAACAGGTGGACTATGTGCTCCGCGCGCCTAAGCGGGTGCTGCTTCTTTTAATTGCGATTCGACTGACCCTGAATTGAAATCCAGGCGGGCTACTGACCTCTAGCAAAGGTGAAATAGTAAATGGGAGGAAACCTTGTGCATTTAGTATCACGAATAAGATGCAGTACAAAGCGCTCAACTAGTCTCATTCGTGGGATGAATACGGTGTGAGTAGAGACATAAGATTTGCACGAATAAGGGAATATGTCACAGCCCTAGAATAATGTTTGTAAGTAGTTGCATCAAGCATCGATGCATCATTTTAATTTCAAGGAAATTGAATTGAGTGAATTCTCAAAGCCTCGGAAACCTTTTAAAAATGATCAACATCAATCTCTTTTCAAATGAGCCCAAGAAAATGTTCCTGCTAATCTATGGGAATATTGGCACGAGGTAAAATTCTAACCAATATTTTTGGTATCTCAGAAATATTTGTTTTGGGCATTTGAATTAATCCAATATGTATTTGATTTGGGGCTATGAAATGATATATATATTTTTATAGTCTCAAACAATTTGGAACATGGTGTGGATCTTTGGAATAATTCAGTGAGTGCCCACAAGAAGTTTCAGATTTTATAAAATAGTTTCGTATTTAAAACAAACCAAAACACATTGAAATAAATAGAAAATAGTACAAACAGAAGGAAATAGTACAAAGAAGAGAGAAAGAGACCCACCTGGCACTACTAGGAAAAAGACTACTAGCAGCACGGGTAAAATGGCTACTAGGAGCATGGGTACCCGCGCTACTATTATCGCCCTACAACTAATAGTTAGTAGTAGCGTGGGAGAAACCCATGCTACTACTAACTTTGTTAGTAGTAGCGTGTGCCACCCACGCTACTGCTATTACAGACTCGCGCTACTACTGATGAAGTAGTTGTAGCGTGCCTACAATACATGCGCTACTAGTATCCTAAATACTAGTAGGGCCCTTTTTTCCCAATGCTACTAGTAGCAAATTAGGAATAAAAAAATAAAAATAGATGTAGTATTCATGAATGGAGATCAGAGACACGTCCAGTGCAAAATAAATTTCGCAGAACCATCTTAACACTTCCAGTGTTCATGGATGCAACATTCAACATCTCAACTCGAAGAGATCACCAGGACACACACAACCATCACCAAAAGGTTGGTACCTTCCCTAGCGTTTCACCACCAACCTAACCAGACCACTTCTCTAGATGTATGTACAAAGTGTCGAGGTCCTCCACCTTGAGGAATTTCGGACGGTGGCGTCGTCCTCCACCTCGGTGACCTCCGGATGGTGGCGTCGAGGTCCTCCACCCCGGGGACCTCCTGCGTCGCAATCACCTGGACGGTAATCTGTATGACGTAGTCGCGGGGCTTCATGGTGAAGTCTCCCTCCGAGTAGTTGAAGAGCACGACTCCCATCAGGCCGCAGTAGTCCTCATCGATCACCCTGCACCCAGTCGAGAAAGGGAAAACTTGTTAGTTCGCGCCATCGTGCAGATCCAGTAGGGTATTTTCTTCAATTATCTATCTCTTTTAGTCTATTATGAATCTTCAAAACGGGAAAACACCTACTAAATGCATACCCTAGCTGTACGTGTTCATGCTATCTTCTTGTTTTGGTGCATTCAAGAAATACTAGTGTATTTGAGCTATATATGCTTGAAATATTTGACAGTTAACATTTGTTCAAAATTTATCATTTCATGGATAGGGAAATCGCCAACAAAGGACATCAGAAAATTGATTCCCACTGCTCTTCAAAATAGCGGCGGGGTCGACGTTGACTCTCCAGAGAGCACCATCTTAAATCGGGTGGAAAAATGTACAAAGGGAGTGATCTAAACGCTCTTATATTAGTTACAGAGGGAGTAGTATATAAGGATGCCCATCATCTTGTGGAAAAATGTACTAGCTACCAATAATGAACTATTCACGTTGAACAATTTAAATTCGAACAGTTGTGAATAATGATTCAGCTTACACATCCTATAAACAAAATGGTCAACTCCATGATGTATCCATAAGGTACCTAAATTTTAACATGGAAACCTTCCATAATATATAGACGGGAAAGAGATAGCAAAATGGATCATGCTTGAGATAGAGATTCTTACTGCAAATCTTAACAGAAGACATGACTTGCCAACACCTGAGTCTCCAATAAGCAATAGCTTGAAGAAGTAATCACTGCATGGTCAAATAAGAGAATGTTAGTCTCCAGCAAACACAGTGCGCAGAGAATAAAACAAGTAGTGGTGACATATTCAAGATGATAAAAAAGGGCAGCGCGCTGCACGTAGCTCCTGCTTGCGCAGGGTTCGCGGAAGGATCCGGCCACTTGCAAAGATGATAATAAGATACAATAAATATGTCCAAGCTTGGAAAATTGAAAATAAATTAAAAGAGAAATGTATTCAAGATAATAACACACAACAATCAGATGGAATAATGTTGTCAGGCTTAGACAAGTAAGCAGCGAAAGATGAAGGGACATTTCGCTGTTTAATACTCAGCCAAAATGCCAGTTTTGCTAAGCTAATAGATCCCTATGTACTAGTGTGTGATTACTGTGATAGAATGTAAAAATAGTTCCCCTTGCAGCATTGAGATATAATGATATTGTAACATTGAATGAGTGGAGTGCAACCACAGTTACAACGGTAACCGAACAAACTGTTATATCAGCCCATGACTGTCACAGTTATACAACATGAAGAGACTGAGCTTTTGGCCGTGCTTGGAAAGGATGTTAAGTATACTTGTGCACTCTACCCACATCTGCAGTATGGAGACCGATTGGATCGTGGATGCAAAGTGACTGCAAAACTAGAGATGGTGCAAAGTGACATTAGCATACATAATTCACCAAAACCAACCTATTCTCTGTTCCTCTGTCTTGTTCTTTTACTGCCGTTAGATAGTAGTAGCAGGAATCTAAAATCCACAATAAACAACGCTGGAATGTGTGGACGGCCTTCTTCTTCTTGTCATTAGTGGAAAACTAAGTAGGAGTATAACAAGAGGAGAAAAGTTTCATGTTTTTGTAGTCTGAAGCGTGCAATAAATGGCACTCAGTGACTAATAAATCTAGAAATCCAACACCAGTATGTTTGGCATATCTACAGAGAGAGCAGCAATGATCCATGGGGCATAAATCAGTCATTCTAAAGAAACATTCTAGGTCTGAGGCAATCGATTCACAAAGACAAAATGGGTATCTGTAGAAACACATAACATGCTAAAAGCAGGAAATGCTACTACTGGTAGCAAAACCAATATAGCAATACTTATGGAAGACAGTAACAAGGTTAAACAAAGAAAGCACCTACGCACACTACCCTTGCCCCCGGTGCGCACGGCGCCGGCCATCTTCTTCAGCTAGTCGACATTCATCTGCACGAAACACACTTGCTTTAGCAACAGCTGGGCAGGGGAGCAAAAAAGGGATCTAATTAGAGATAGCTGTGGAAGCAAAGCACAAGGCATGGTAGTGTCCAGTTACTGGCTACTAAGGCCGCGTGTGCTCTTCAGCCAAGAAGCATATCCATGGCTCAACCGCGAGTTCGCAAATCCAGTAGCTACCGATTCATCCTAACCTACCGACCCCCACTCCACCTTGAACGACGAAGCAGCGGCCAGATCGAATCTCACGAGTGCATACCCCTCCGGCGCCTGCCTACCCGTCCGCCAGGCAAATCCAACCTAACCCGGATGGGACCAAGACGGCAGCCAGCGATTCCACCTGAAGGACAGATCGACGGCGCCGCACCATTCCTCTCCGACCATCGAACCTCCGCTCGCGCGCCACGCGATCAAACTGAAAGCTGCGGCGAGAGATTAGAGCCGCGAGGGGAGGAGGAGATGGGCGCTGGGGTCTCACCTTGGGCAGCCGACGACGGCGGTAGCGGCGGCGAGGGGAATGGAGGGATTAGCGGGAGAAGATAGGAAGGGGTCGGGAGGCCAAGCACTATGAAAGGGTGGGTGGTGGAGTCGGCAGGGAGAGGAGCCGGGGTGGGGTGGACCGAGGAACATGTGAGTTCGTGGTGGGGTGGACATGCTTATTAGTAGCATGGGGGTCTACCCTGCGCTACTACTACTTACTTAGTACTAGCGCCGGTTTTATATCCCTCGCTACTACTATGGCCTATCCCGGGGGCATTGTTGGAGAACACTTAGTAGCAGCGCGGGTTTATACCCCTCGCTACTATTATCAACTTAGTAGTAGCGCGGTTTTTATACCCCTCGCTACTACTAATTAGCAGCAGCACCCACTTTTAAACCGCGCTACTGTTAAACTTCTATGTATAAGGTTTTCCCTAGTAGTGTGGCCTTACCTAGCCCAACAGCCGGCCCAGCTCCAGTTTAGGCCCAGCCCACCAATGGTAGCCTTGTCTTCCTCCTATCGCCAGTAGGCAGAGGGGAAGCATTGCACGGCGCCAGCACGCGCCGGCACGCACTTGCCTGCCTGTCGCCTCCCTGGCCAGCACGACATTGGGGATTTCCTCCCCGTTTCTCTCTGGGTCGTTCAGTTCCGCTTGCTCACTCTCCCTCTCCTCCCCCTCATGTCCAAAGCCGCCATGGTCGTGCCACCATAACCACCGCAGCCACCGCCGTCCCCTAGTCACCTAGTCGTGCACAACAGCTCCAATGCGTCTTCTGCCACTTCCACGAGCAAGACCATAAGCAAAGGAGCACCACACTGACGCCATCAAGCTCGCCTTCGCCGCCGGTGCCGATGATTGTCGCCGTCGATTGGGCCACTCCAGAGCTTCCCCGAGCCCGCTGGCATGTTGTGCCGCACCCCTGTGTGCTCCTGCTGCTCCCCTATGCTCTCCCCCTCCGTTCTAGTCCTCTAGCTTGCCTCCCCACCGCGACCGAAGCTCGTCGCCGCCATGGCTTCTCGTCATCGTGGCCAAGACACCCGAAGCCCGCACCCGAGCACATGATTGTGCTCTTGCTAGACCGTAGCTGCTGCACCACTGCTTGATTTGCTCTGCCATCTGCTCTACCCATAGGTGCCGCACACACCGTAGCTCCAGCCGCCGCATAGCTCGACACATTCGACGTTGTAGACCATCCCAGCCACTGTTGCTTGCTCTGTTGGATGCGGATGAGCACCAGCTCCACGCAGAGCCCCTACGACACTCGTTTGGTCGCCGGAGGAGCAAACCCGACGCCTCTGCTGCGGCCTTTGGTCGCCGGCGATTAACGGCCGCTAAATGCGTCATTAGGCCTAACTAATCAACCGCATCAGTCGCTGAAAGATGGGCCCCACGCACTAAATAACCCAGGTTTTATTTTTGTTTAGATTAGTTTATAACCCTGCAAGACCCACCTATCTGTGGCACTAAATGGCACTGGGTCACTGACCAGTTGGCCCCACTGGTCAGGTTTGACCTGGCTGACCGTGGTTGACCGCTGACATCACTATGACACGCTGCTGATGTCGTAAATACATTTGCTGGGATTTTCTTATTTAGAAATAAATATGAAAAATCTAGAAAATGTTTAAAACTTCTGAAAATCATAGAAATTCAACCGTAGCTCAGATTGAAATAATTTATATATGAAAAATTATTAGAAAAATCCAATCTTTCCATTTGTGCCATTGTCATGCATGTATGTCCAACCTAAAGTTGCTGTATATGACAATTTGATTAAATGGCATTTGAAATGTCTTACATGGAGTTTGAATTTGAACTTGTGGTTCAAACCAACTTCATTTAATCTGGTTGCTAGTTGCCTTAGCTCAAACCACAGAATATTGCCATGTCATGATCATGCATCATATTGTTGCATTACATTGATTGTGTTCCTTCTTTGTTGTCGGTATTTGTCCCCTCTTAGTAGATGTGGTTCCGACGATGAGATCGATGACACCGATGAAGAACTATACTATCTTCAGAAGTGCCAGGCAAGCAAAACCCCCTTGTTCATTCCGATACAATCGTACTCTCTCGCTCCTGCTCTCTTTTGCTGCATTACAACGACAAAGATTCAACTGTTACATGTTGCGGTAGTTGAACCCCTTTCCTCTGCATGACCTGTCATTGCCACAGTAAATAGATGAAACCCACTAGCATGAGTAGAGTTGTTTGAGCCTTGATGTGCCTACTCATTCATGCTTGTTGTCATGCCTTCTACTGCTTAGAGTTGAGTCAGGTCTGATTCATCGGGGATGAATTGGAATGGTGATGAACATGTCCTACTGTGCGTGAGCTAAGTGTGTGAATACGTTTTGGTAAAGGTAGCGGTGAGAGGCCATGTAGGAGTACATGGTGGGTTGTCTCATTGTAACCATCCTCAGGAACTGAGTTATGTGTTTGTGATCCATGAGCAGCTACTACCATGCGTTGGGCCTGAAACCAATAGACCCTCTTGACTTATTAACCGCCCCTGTCCTCTGTCCAGGAGTTGCAAGTAGTTTTTGGTGTTTGTAGTATGCTGGAGGTCGTGCACAACACAGACCCAAGAGGTGGGCTGTGATGCGGTAGGCACGTGGCGCAGTGTACCGGGACACCGGTTTGGTGGGCTTGGGAACCGTGCTCACATTGTTTGGGGCCGTGAGCAACACCCCGGCCGGATCTCCTCGCGGACGGAACCTGAATACGCTATAAACCTGGACTAGAGACTTGTGTGGTTAGTCTGGTCGTGGCCGACTACCTCGCCAGGCTTCCGCTTGAAGGTTGCCGAGATACATGACGTGTGCCTGGTGGTAAGTGGCGAGAGCGTGTGTGAAGAAGTACACCCCTGCAGGGTTAACATCATCTATTCGAATAGCCGCGTCCATGGTAAAGGACTACTGGGTTGCCTATACAGTTCATAGACAAGTGAAAGTGGATACTCTAAAATGCGCAAGATAAGCGTGAGTGCTATGGATGGCGTTCTCGTAGGGAGACGGGAGCAGATCCATAGTGGTGTATTGTTTTGGTGAATATGTGGACTCATGTGCGCCACCTCAAAAGAGTTACCAGCAGTCGTAGTACATGATAGCCACTGACTCAAAGCTGGCTTGCTTTAGTCAAACTCCACAACCCCTTTGTTGATACTGATGCATACGTAGTTAGTTGTGATGTAAGTCTTGCTGGGTACATTTGTACTCACGTTTGCTTAATTTATGTTTGCAGAGAGACTTCAGTCTCACAAGTAGTTCCTAGTGGACTTCAACGTTTAGCTTGTTACCTCAGCTACGATCTTGTACCCTTGGGAGGGTCTTGTAGATAGGCAGGCTTCCCAGCCTTTTTCATTTGTAGATGTGTGTACCCAGACATGTTATGCTTCGGTTGCTTGTATGCTCTGTATGTTGGGTCGTGTGACTCATGATTGTAATTCTTACAATGTATGAATCTTCGGAGCCTTATGAATAAATACTTTGACTCATAGAGTTTTGTTGTGATGCCATGTTGTATTTGCACATATCGGGCATATTGTGTGTATGTTATTGAAATGCTTGGTATGTGTGGGATCTAACAACCTAGTTGTTTATTCTTGGTAGCCTCTCTTATGGGGAAATGTCTCCTAGTGCTTCCACTGAGCCAAGGTAGCTTGCTACTGCTCCGGAACACATAGGCTGGCCGACATGTGTCCTTCTTCGTTCCTGTGTTTGTCCCTACGGGGAAATGGCATGCGGTGTCTACCGGAGTCCTGTTAGCTTACTACAGCCCGGATTCACTCGCTATTGACCGACACATTTGTTGCTGGGTCATGTATGCATGTCCCTGTAAGTTAGTGCCATTTTGGATTTAGGACTAGTCATGTCGGCCCGGGTTCTCTATCATATTGATGCTAGCGACACTATCATATATGTGAGCCAAAAGGCATAAACGGTCCCGGGCCAGGTAAGGTGGCACCCGTCGGGATACCATGTGTGAGGCCGCAAAGTGATATGATGTGTTACATGCTAGATCGCTGTGACTTAGGATCAGGGTCCTGACAACTTTGGTATCAGAGCCTGACACCTATAGGTTTGCCAAGCCAAACTGGTCGAAGTCGCGTCTAGAAATGCTTTAGTTATATAGGGGAATTGATTGTGGAAGGGAACATAAGGCTCTTTTACTCCTTTACATCATGTCCTTCTGATCTGAGTCACCCTCATCTTTTCTACGGGGATTAAGAACTAGGCTTCTCTTCTTTCTTTCAGGATCATGTGTTACTAATCCATAGACTTATAAGATTGATGGATTTGAGCCCCAGTTCAGTTCCTACTATTTCTGTGTGTTAACAGTTGATCTCAGAACCTTGATATTGTGATGTTGAGTGGTTATACCACCATTTTGCAGGATGTCTCAAATCATTATGAGCTTTACAGCCGTTATGCTGTCCGAGTCATCCCATGTTTCTAACTAGTCTGATGCATTTGCAAATCCCTTCTTTCCGTTCTCGATTTTTCTTTGTGCCAGATTAACCACACTAATCGCCGTGTTGAGGTACTTCATTGCCTCGATTTATACATTGGAGCTATTATTAAGACCCTAGGTGTCTTGGAGAATCACCTAGTAATCTAGCCATGTTTTGTGTTGCCAGTGTGATGATTTTGGCCATCATTCTCTAAAGCATCCCGTGATGTTATTAGTTAGTAGGCATTCTATTCCTGGGTTCTTGAACCCGAGATTCACCCGACTTACTTCATGTTTATAGTGTTTGCTCCTTCCTTTAGGATGTAAGTAACCTTTGTGATTGTCTTCGAGGTCCATGGTATACCATTGTTCCAAATACCATGGATCAATGTGGCCGAATTTCTTTGAACCAAAAGATCACAATAGGAATGCTCTTGATGAGTTCTTGATTCTATATTGTGACCCTGCAAGTCCTACCTTGCTGCATGGGTTATCCGGAAGAAACATGTTGAATTTATTCAACATGCTAACCGATGCATCTACAACTTAAAGAAATTATATGTTCCTCTAAGTTGTCCCTTTTTAGTTGTATCCTGACCCTCCTGTATCAATTGTTGGTCAAGAATAGTTGTGCATTCATGTTATCGACGCCTATTACTCTTGTGGTCCATCAAGCCATTCTAGTCCAGAATGACTAGGAGAAACAAACTCCAGTACCTTGTCCATTTCTAGGATTGGGTCAAAGCAGTTGTATTCCGCAGATCAAAATGCCAATCCAGCTTTTGTTCTATTCTACCCTAGAGTATTACCTTCTTTATGTTAGGAATATCATGGGAATTGTGCAACCTCTTATAAATTCTTGATGGAATGATACTTCTCACCATCATTGTTCATTTCTCGGTCCCATGTTGTTGTAGCTGGAATGCCGACAAGTGAACTGTTATGTGTGAAATCAATATTCCTAGCAACTCCGTTCCTTGGTAGTTAATAGACAATACTCTCATTCTTAGAGTGCTGGTTATTGAATATTCATCATAAGATTGATCGTGCAACCTAGTCCTTATTTCTGGTGCACTCTTCGATCAATGAGTTAGGATTGTGTCAATCCCCTGCTCTTGTGATCATATCGACATGCCTTGAAAAGCAAGATTGTTCTCGACTTTATTAAAATATCTCTGGTTCATGATTTTCCAAATATCTTCTCGAAAGTATTAAGAGGTTGTTCCCTGACCGCTATGTGGAGTTCATGATCAAGTTGGTTTTCTTATAAACCACCCCTTCTCCAAGAATCTATGTTGGATACCCCTGAGCTAGTTGGTTAAGCCAAACAACAACTTGGAGAGTTGGAAGATAAAAGTTTGTCTGACTTAGTTCATCTCTAAGGGATATCTCCTGTGTGTGTGTTGAAGAAAGATAATATCTTCATCAATTGGTCCTCATGATCAGTTATTGGATCTATTGTCTTGTCCAAACATTGATTTGAGTGTGGGCTATCCTCAAATCAAATCAGAACCAATGATATTCGTAATGTTGTCTTGCTCGTGGTTGTTTCCTCGAGCATACACCATTATATCTTGTGGTATGACCAATGTTATCACCTTGTTCATATAGTTGTGGAATTCCATCTTTTGGAAATCTTGATAAATTGTTGTTGAGCTCATCGACAACATCCTTATCTTCTCCATGATTCTATTGGACATTAAGCTAGTGTTGGAAACCTCGTAAGCATCGACTTTGTGTTCCGTTCATGAGGCATATATTTGATGAAAGAAGCGAATTCCTCTAGTTCATGTGCATTTGATGCAAGTTGCCGCCGTGAATTCAAGAAAGCTTGTTTTGCTTCCTCTGGAATCGTCCCAAGTTAGTCAAGCATGTGCGAAGTATTCTATGGTTTGATAGACTGATCATCTCCATTCCATATGTATTCCTAGCACACAAAGCCACTAATTGATTTGTTCAAGGTAAAGAAGTCTAATTTAAGTGCACAAGACTTCGATATCCTCGATGATGGTTCTCCACCTGGACTCCATAGTATTTTGTTGTAAGACTACTATATGGTCATGCTTGTCTTGGACAACGTGTTCACAGGTATGTAGCAGAACCAACTCGTGTTTTGGAGCTTACTATCGTTGTTCATTTCCTAAGAATCTTGCAATGTCATTTCTTTGATTTGTGTTGCAAACTATCCTTCTAGACATGTTGAGTCCAGAATATCATGGCACCAACCAAATCTGAATCTCAGGCAGATATGATGGTTGGAACTTCTTCCAAGAACTATGATATAGGTTCCAGTGAAGTGGATGCACCTAGCTGGAAGCACTATTATTGTAGTATCTTGATTAAGCCATTTGGTCACTCCCCATGAGGATCTCACATAATGTATTCTAGAAGTTGATCCTTATGGATTCTTGAGCTCCCGAAGTCCGACCTTTACTTGATGACCATGTTGATGTTTTAAGCATGATCATGGTATCTAGTACATCAAGGAGAACATGAGAAGCAGAGTGCTCGATGTCTCTCGGTCGATCATCCAGGTTTTGTCTACTTGGCATTGCTAAGGAAAAATATGAGAAGGTGTTGTCTTCCTTTGCATCTGCATCGTCCATCACTATTCATCATGGTAGTATGATGTGTTGCCAGGATCCTTGACATGGATGTTGGTAAGACCCTGATGAATATGTAAATTCTCAAGTTCTTGAGAGCATGCTCAGACACTAGGTTATATCCTCGGTATCAATTGGAATGTGCCTTTCGTTGCCGAGTTGTTCTATAACCGTAGTTTCCTTTGCAAACTATGTATGCCATTTCTTGAAGCTCCTTCACATGATCGTTTGTGATTGCCTTAGGCTGGTATAAAGAGTTTCAATGATCATTGTATCAAAAGCAATTCTTTTTTCCACTTAAGAGAATTATTCTATGAGTCAACTTCCCTAAGTTGCCACGTTACACAATCATGGCAATCAATCTCTTTGCTACTTTGAAACCATGCACCATCCTACTCCAGCATGGAATTGTTGCCTACCAAATTGAACCTCCGTCATATGTTTCTTCCATCCCTCTCAATGTGTGCTTTGTGTCTCAGCTCAAGAAATGTTTCAACATCTCATTCCATGAGTTGATCTTGAGTGCTCGATCTTCGAGGAGACCGTTTCCTATAGAGTTTCCTTCCGTCATCATCGTGTTGGATGAAGATATCAAAAGCAAGGACGTCAAGATCAATGTGATGCAATGTATCGATATCTTTGAGAAGGGAAGTTGGATAGAGAAGACTGTGATAGTTTTGTGACCCCTCTATCTTCTTACCTCATGACTTGAATCTCGGAACAAGATTCTTGTTTAGTGGGAGTGAGTTGTTACATACCTAGAATAATGTTTGTAATTAGTTGCATGAAGCATCCATGCATCATTTTAATTTCAAGGAAACTGAATTGAGGGAATTTTCAAAGCCTCGGAAACCTTTTAAAAATGATCAACATCAAAATCTTTTCAAATGAGCCCAATAAAATGTTCCTGTTAATCTCTGGGAATATTGGCACGAGGTAAATTTCAAACCAATATTTTTGGTATCTGAGAAATATTTGTTTTGGGCATTTGAATTAATCCAATATGTATTTGATTTGGGGCTATAAAATGATATATATATATATATATATAATTATAGTCTCAAACAATTTGGAACATGGTGTCGATCTCTGGAATAATTCAGTGAGTGCCCACAAGAAGTTTCAGATTTTATAAAATGGTTTGGTATTTAAAACAAACCAAAACACATTGAAATAAATAGAAAATAATAAAAACAGAAGGAATAGTACAGAGAAGAGAGAAAGAGACCCACCTGGAGCAACAGCCGGCCCAGCTCCTCTTCTGGCCCAGCCCACTAGGGGTAGCCTTGTCTTCCTCCTCTCGCTAGTAGGCAGAGGGGAAGCAGTGCACGACGCCACCCTAGCCAGCGCGATGCTGGGGATTGCCTCCCCATTGTCGTCTAGGTCATTCAGTTCCCCTCGCTCACTCTCCCTCTCGCTCCCTGGCCTCCCCCTCATGGCCGAAGCCACCATGGTCATGCCACCATAACCACCACAGCCACCGCCGTCCCCTAGTCATCTAGTCGTGCGCAGCAGCTTCGACGCGTCTTCTACGACTCCCATGAGCAAGACCATAAGCAGAGGAGCACCACACCGACGCTATCAAGCTCGCCTTCACCACCGATGCCGACGATTGGGCCGCTCCAGAGCTTCCCCGAGCCCGCTGACCTACTATGCAGCACCCCTGTGAGCTCCTGCAACTCCCCCTATGCTCTTCCCCTCTGTTCTCGTCCTCTAGCTTGCCTCCCCACCGCAATTGAAGCTTGCCGCCGCTGTGTCTTCTCTTCCTCGTGTCCAGGACACCCAATGCTCGCGCCCGAGCACATGGTTGTCCTTCTGCTGGATCGTAGCTGCTACCCCGCTGCTTGATTTGCTCTGCCATCTGCTCTAGCCATAGCTGCCGCACACACCGTAGCTCCGGCCGCCTCATAGCTCGACATCGTCAATGCTGTAGACCATCCTAGCCACTGCTGCTTGCTCTGTTGGATGCAGATGAGCACCAGCTCCATGCAGAGCCCCTCCGGCACTCGTTTCGTCACTGGAGGAGCAAACCCGACGCCTCTGCCGTGGCCTGTGGTCACCGGCGATTAGCTGCTGGCTAAACGCGTCATTAGGCCTAACTAATCAACCCCATCAGTCGCTGATAGATGGGCCCCATACACTAAATAACCCAGGTTTTATTTCTGTTTAGATTAGTTTATAACCCTGCAAGACCGACCTGTCTGTGGCACTAAATGGCACTGGGTTACTAACCAATTGGCCCCACTGGTCAGGTTTGACCTGGCTGACCGTGGTTGACCGCTGACATCACTATGACACGCTGCTGACGTCGTAAATACATTTGCTGGGATTTTCTTATTTAGAATAAATCTGAAAATTCCAGAAAATGTTTAAAACTTCTGAAAATCATAGATATTCAACCGTAGCTCAGATTGAAATAATTTATATATAAAAGATTATCAAAAAAATCCAATCTTTCCATATGAACCATTGTCATCCATGTTTGACCAACCTAAAGTTCCTGTATATGACAATTTGATTAAATGGCATTTCAAATGCCTTACATGGAGTTTGAATTTGAACCCTTGGTTCAAACCAACTTCATATAATTCGAACCCTTGGCTCAAACGACAGCATATTGCCATGTCATGATCATGCATCGTATTGTTGCATTGCATTGATTGTGTTAATTCTCTGTTGCCATTATTTGTCCCCTCTCAGTAGACGTGGTTCCGATGATGAGAATGAGGACACTGATAAAGAACTATACTATCTTCAAAAGTGCCAGGCAAGCAAAACCCCCTTGTTCATTCTGATACAATCCCACTCTCTCGCTCCTTCTCTCTTTTACTACATTAGGCCAAAAACGATTCAACTGTTACATGCTGCGGTAGTTGAAACCCCACTCCAAGAAATATGTCAACTTGTGACCATCACTATTGGTTACTAAATGGTTATTGTTTTCCATTTGTGACCTTTTTGTGACCAAAATAGATGGTCAAAAGCTGGCCGTCATAAACTGAAATTAACGACCTTTCTTCTAGAATGGTCGTAGACATTTATGACACACAAAATGTCATAGATTTAACGACCAATTATTTTGGTCACTAGCAATCCGCTCACACCACGTCAGATCCACCATGGCAAGCTGACTGGCAGAATTACGACCAAATTAAAAGGTCATAAAATAGAATCAGCCCGGTCCATTTCGGCCGTGTACATGGGCCAAGTGCAATAATTCGGCCCATTTAATGTTTTTTCTCTTTATTTTGCTTATCTGCATGGGCCTGGCCGAGTACTTGGGCCTTTTATTTTCCGGGAATGGAGCCTTTTTCTGATGAATTTTTTATAGTCCACTATTGTTTTGGGCCACAACATTTTTAGTCTAGTTCTAATTTGGGCCTTTGCCTTTTTATTTTCTAGGATGCAGCCTTTTACAAACTTTTTTCTTACAGTCAACTCTTTTTTAGGCCCAAGCCTTTTTAGTCAAATTCTTGTTTGGGCCTCGGCCTTTTTAGAGCCCAGGTTCGTATTTTGCATAACTATAAACAGCAAGGCCCAGGTGCACAGGTGATCCACAAGCCTAGATCCACATAACTTCACAGAAAATAAACACAGGTTCACAAGGTTCACATAACTTCACAGATCCACATAACAGATCCCATGTTCAAACAGCACAGGTTCACAAGTGCAAAATGCAACAAACTGCATAGGTTCAATGTTAACAGCCATCAAACTATGACAAACTGCATAAGATCAAACTACCTTAGCTCCAAAGAGAGCCATCAAGTGGGCTAACTTCTCATCCTGCTCTTGAGACTTCTTGCGCAGCAGCTCAAGTTCCATGTCACGTGCAGCTTCAGGTTCTTCTGCCTTCATCTTGATTGGCGGCAATTCTTCTTGCATCACTTCAGCTTGAAGCTGTCAGGACCGGATTTTCAGGATATCAATTTCCCAGAAAATGGCCCTTGTGCTCACCAGCCCCAGGATTACTATTAGCTGATGAGGCACCAACTTGATATAGAATCTCCAAGCAAGGTACATAATGAGTAGTACAAGACCATTCTGGCCTATGAGTACAACAAATGGTTTCTAGTGGTTGATGGCGGAAGCGATTTGTGGATCATCAGCGTCTATGGGACTCCATTTCCCACACGAATAGCTGACCTGGATAACTCCTATCTTCACGAGGCTGCTATCACCATTGCTTAGGTTCTGGGGCAGTCGTCGCAGCGCTCCTCTCCACGCAAAAAATCTAGCCAAGACAATAGCCAGGGACAAGCCAGTGAGTACTTTGAATGTACTCGCAAACATTATGAACATAGGTATAACATAACAAATGATAATCATGATCTGAAATATTCTACGATCAGAACATCAGTCATAAATTAAAATCCATGATGCATGCAAGCAGGTTGATCATATAAAACATGAATATGCAATCAGAGAATAACAATAGAATGCACTAATCGGGTAATCTGAAGCGACGCCTCGAAAGAACAATAATATAAAGCATGCCTCGGTCAGGCGTCTGAGCGACACCACATAAAGGGCTTATAGGTGAAATAAGTAACAACCATGCCATAGTCGGGCGTCTGTGCGACACCACATAAAGGGCTTACAAAGTAAATAAATAACAAGCATGCCATAGTCGGGCGTTTGTGCGACACCACATAAAGGGCTTACAAAGTAAATAAATAACAAGCATGCCACAGTCGGGCGTCTCAGCGACACCACGTAAAGGGCTTATAAGAAAATAATCATAGTAAATATCCAGGAGGTAGAACCATCCTAGGGATACTCAATAATTCAAATAATATAATGGGTTAGTTCATAATGATAATAATCATAATCATCACAAGTCACAAGTCATGACCCATGTTCTGGTTTAGCAGTTTCCCCTCCGAAGACTGACACTAAGACCGACACTTCACCCATCCAGGACTATAGTCCTTAACCATGGACACGGCTATTCGAATAGATATAATCTCTGCAGAGGGTGTACTCTTTAACCACGAGTAACAGATTCCTTTAGTCCATCGGGACTAATTCTGTCTACGGTCTTTTAGTTGAAAACACACCTGACCCGCACACACCAGCTTAACTTACCGGTGTCTGGGATCACCCATGACACCTGTCAAGCAAAACTGTAAGTGGGGAGGCTACAACCTCAATTAGCATGGGATCAAATTTATACCACACGCTACTAAGGGGTGCCCCCCTCTCGGTCCCAACTGGAAACACCCATGCCCCCGGACCAGGTGGCATGCCTACCGGATGCATCCGATATCTTCCACCATGGCCTCTCTGTATGGTGTGTGCTAGGAAGGGGTTGACAACTTACTGAACCGTACCCTACCTACGGCAGGGAAAAGTGGTAGTACGAAACAAGTATGGGGGTTACTGGAACAAGACTCGATCTATGGCTGACTCAGGAGGTTTAAGCATTCCCTACATGATTAGCATAACAAATATATTTCATTCAATAGACAGTATCACCACTCATCATACCTCCTCATGCCATGCCGGACACACTCGTCTCGAGGAGGAACTAGAGACAAGCTCGTGTCTACCCAAGACAGAGACTTTCCCGGCTTCCTTCCGGTAGTCATGAAAGGCATACGAGGATGATTACTATCACAAGCATGTCCATTTCCATCAGAAAAGAATCTTCAATATGCACTCATGCGTATGATCGTATCACCACATAAAATAACGAGTTCTCCATATCAAGGTGGTGTTGTAACCGTATCAAACAAGACACAAAAATATTATGCTAGGGTTCAAAATGCTTGCCTTCAAGAGTGTGCAAGTGGGGGTTGCATTTTGAAAGTTGCCTTCTTCTTCAAAATCCTATTTTTGAAAATATTCAAATTAACACAAACTTTAAAAACAGTACAAAAAGTTTTCCTAATTATTTTTGAAATAAATTTTAAAATAAAATAGGTGAAATTTGAGAGAGATAGGAAAAAGAATCAACTCATTTGGAGTTTTATTTTAAAAGATATGTCCCGTCAAAGTTTAGTCAAATTTCTGTTTTTTAAATAAAATAAAAAAGAAAAGGAAAAAAACGTTTCAAATAAGAGAACACATAGGAGACGCACTCTCGGATTACACCTCCACTTAAAACAGCGCGGGCCGGCTCGAGGTCACTAACAGTGAGTCCAGGGGGGGCACTGGTCAGGTTTGACAAGTCGCCCCTGCCTCCTTTCTCCTCTGCCCGAGCGGAGGCGGGGCTCCGGCGGTCAACGCCAGAGAACGGCGGCTCCCCGTGGGGTTCTGAGGGCGGGGGTGGATCCGCGGGTCCAGGGCGGTCCTCCCGGTGGTCGAGAGGGTGGCGGGGACGGAGGGAGTCACCGGCGGTGAGCTCTGCGGCGGAGGTGGCTTCGGGAGGGAATGGGTGTTCGGGCTACGGTGGCTCCCGGTGGAATCTGAGGGGCTGGGCAGCTCCGCACGGTCGAGGGGAGTCGGGTGGTGGTGCTGGATGGATGGGGAAGGGCTTGCTCACGACGAATGGAGCCAGAGAGTGGCGGCGGCTGAACTGGCCGGAGATGGGGAAGAAGGCTTCCCGCCGTCATTTGCTGGCCGCGGGGGCTTTGGTGGAGTGGCTTGAGGTCGCCTGGGTGCATGGTCGAGCTCGAGGTCCCTTTTATAGGCAGCCGGGGTCAGTTCCGCGGCGGCCGTGGATAAGCTCGACGGTGAACCGCTGTTCTGTAGCTGTAGGGCGACGTGTCGAGGCTGGCGAGCGAGAGTGGCTCGGGCGGCGCCGTCCAGGGCAGAGGCTGCTGTGGCCGGCCACTAGTTGCCATGGCCGACCTGACGGCGGTGCTGTGGAGCTCCAGGGACGGCTCTGCGACGAGGGAGGGGCGGGCGTGTTGGCTGCGAGTGGGAAGGGGCCAGAACGGGCGCGGGGAGGCGGTAGGGGGACGCGGCGACTCGGTGCGCGCGCGTGCAAAACATGCACTCTGTGTGCGCCCAATGAACGCACGCCAGGTGTCCGGCAAAATGCCAACGCCTGCCAGGGGGCTCTAATCCACATGAGGTTTAGCAGGTCTAGGTTATGGTTTGCAAGGAGATTAGTGGACATGGTGGCTTGGTCACGGGATCAAGTCCATATTGCAAACTAAAAATCATGCCAAATCTGTACATGCACTCAAGGTGTTTGATAGAATGCCAAGGGCATCTAGGCAACTCTTGGGGTGGCCAAAAACACCAGATCCTAGTCTCTTTAGATGTAGGTGGTGGTGGCAAGGTTAGTTTGGCAAAAACAAAAACTTGTGAGTGTAAGTTTTTGAGCAAACCATTTCTGGACAGAAAGAAAAGGGCATAGTTTCATGGACCAAAAATACTCCAATGGGAACATTCTCCTAGACTTTAGGTTTTTTAGGGAGGACTATAAGCAGGAGAAAGAATCATGGGCAACAGAGCAAAATAAAATGGGGTTGCAGTGGAAAATGCCAAACTGGACCAGAGAGCAAAACAGGATGATTTGCTCAAATTTTTCAAAGAACATTGGTGGGGTTTTACACAAAGATGAATAATATACTCCTACTAACATCCCCTATTTTTGGTGGAAGTTTTAAAGAAATATTTAAATAGGTTGCAGTGCAAAAGTGCAACTGGACCAGATTTGAAAACTTGGGGTAAAGCTCAAAATCTCCAAAAGACTAAGGAATATTTTTGCACAAAAGTGATTTAGAGACATCACATGTCATCCCCAAATTTTGGTGGGATTTTTAAATAAAACAATCAAAGGGTTGTAGTGCAAAAGGGGCTCCAAAGCTTATAAAAATCATTTTTAAAGAAATAGTGCTCGGGGGGAAATAATTATGCAAATAAATCCACTGATAAGAGAAATGCTTTTCTTGAGAGGGTATACAAGTCCAATAATAATTGAAAAGTTTTTACTTGGTGTGAAAACTCCACAACTCAGAAGAAAAGAGAGGTTCTGAAATCAAAAGATAAATCCAGAAAATAAAAATTTAATTTCCTGGCTAAATTTTAATAAACAAAACATGGTTATATTTTTGGGGTGTTACAACACTACCCCCCTTAAGTAAAATCTCATCCTCGAGATTTGCTAAGGGTTGTTTTGAAAATATTACTAATATTGGCTGAAACCAAATAGATTACTCATAGCACAAACTTTGTGTCGTCGGGGTTGGTTTTTGGTAGCTACACCTGGAACTAAAAATGCAAACGTACACCAACATACTTATGCATGGCTACTATTTAAAATAGGGGCGCACAAGCAAAAAAAAATTAATTATGGCGATATAGAATCACACAGTCACAGGGCATGGACATACTAAGACTCGGTACTACTCGAGTGACTCAGTCTACCTCGTTAATATCTAAGCGGGCGTGCCTTGTGGACATCGAGGCTTCTCCACGGGTTTCACCGTCGGGATTAGCTGGAGGGGGTTGAGGGGCTGCACGGTCGGGGTAGCGATGATGACCATCCCGGGGATTGTTGGCCACAATCCCATTGGAGCGTGTTTCGAAAAGGCGACGATCACTTCTGGGGACATCAAATTATTTTGGTCGATGACTGGGGCAGACCTCAAGGACTCGATCAGTTGTCCGAACAACACGACTAGGTTGTCGGCGTCGGGCTCTTCATATCCTCTTGCTGGTGCTCGGTGGATAAGTTCTCGATGAGCTTCGATCAGATCAGGAGTGATTTGATCGAACAGTTCCTCTAGTGCACTTACATAGCGCACCAGATGCAACAATGCAGGCTCCGTCTCGTGATTTCCGTTGGCAACCTGGGGTGGCCTACCATATCCGTCATGGCTGGGATAGTAGTAGAACGAGCGACAGTTAACTCTGGGCGACAAGTGCCGGAGTTGAACTACAGCCTCTCGAGCAGCTAGTTGGATGGCTTGTGGCTCAAAGGAAGTTGTCCTTCCGGTGAACCTGTAGGGGCGTTCTGGAGATAGACCCCTACCATAGATGTGGACGGTGGCCCAGAATTGACAGCTCTCACTGCTCATGGGTCCTTGGTACACCACATATTCTGGGGGTTCTTCTAACGCAAAGGCACGGCGGGTGAGGTTTGCTAGCACGGTCAGAAAACCTCCAAGGTTGGTTGCCGTGGTCTCATTGTGAACAATGGGGCCAGGCATTATAGCTCGGTTTGGGGAAGAGGTTGTGTTGTGCTGTGTTGAGGCTAGCATGCCCTTTTTATAGAAAAGGGGAAGGAGTCTTCGTTCACACGCTTGCGAATGAGACAATTTAGGTGTCGGTCACTGGCGCGTGATCGACAGGCTAGGCTGATAGGTTGGGCACCGACTGCCAAAAGTGTCATGGTCACTGTGTCGCTATCTTAGACGAGAAGCTTGGCTGGGGTTAGGTTAACGTCTGGTGGGTTGGCTAACGCCCTACTGGAATCAGCTACTTTGCCATCTGCCAGCTCTTTGCCGTCAGCTAGCGGACGGCAAAGAAGCTCTTTGCCATCAGCTACCCGAAAGCAGACGACAAAGAACTGGCTGATGGCAAAGAAAGCCTTTGCCATCAGCTAGCTCTTTGCCGTCCACTAACTGACGGCAAAGAATCTTTGCCGTCCGCTAGCTGACGGCAAAGAGGGAGGGGGGCCACTGAGGAGCTCCTTAAAAAATAATTAACGTCCCCCCGCTTTGCCGTCCGCCATAGACGGCAAATATGAACAAAAGCGGACGACAAAGGAGGGCGGACGGCAAAGGCTACCCTAACTAACCTAACTAACGGCCGAGCCCCCTCCCCCGCCCGTTACTCATCTCTCTCCCTCGACCTCCTCCGCCCCCGCCCCCGCCGCCCTCGCCCCCGCCGCCCTCACCCTCGCCGCACCTGCCACCGGCCCCCGCCGCCCGGCGCCGCCGCCGCTCCCACCCCCTCCCCCACCCGCCACCGCCCCCACCGTCCCTCCGCCCGGCGCTGCTCCCGCCCCTCCCACCCCCGCCCCCACCCCCGCCCCTCCCGCCCGGCGCCGCCCCCGCCCCCGCCGCCCGGCCATCCCACTGCCCCGGAGCCCCGCCGCCCCCCCACCCACCCACCACCCTGGCGCCAGCGTCGCCCCCTGCTCCGGTGAGTTTTTTTCTGTTTTTCTTTTTTTTGCTGTTTAATTCTTGTTTAATTGTTAGTGTTAGTGTTAGTGTTAGATTTAGTGTTAGAGAAGAAGAAAATTTAGTGTTAGTGTTAGAAAAAAGAATATGTAGAAGAAAATAAGAAGAAGTGGAAAAAAGATGAAAAAGAAGAAAAGAAAAGAAGTAGAAAAAAGATGAAAAAGAAGAAGAAGAAAAGAAGTAGAAGAAGTAGAAGAAGAAGAATAGAAGAAAAGAAAAGAAGTAAAAGAAGTTGAAAAAACATGAAAAAAGAAGAAGAAGAAGAAGAAAGGAAAGAAGAAGAAAGGAAAGAAGAAGAAGAAGAAGAAGAAGAAGAAGAAAGGAAAGAAGAAGAAAGGAAAGAAGAAGAAGAAGAAGAAGAAGAAGGATACAAGAAGAAGAAGAAAGGAAAGAAGAAGAAAAAAGAAGAAGAAGAGAAGGAAAGAAGAAGGATAGAAGGAAACACTCTGACCACTGAGCCCGACACCCCGACCCCGACACCACACCCCGACACCTGACCCCGACACCCTAACCCCGACACCCCGACCCTGACACCACACCCCGACACACAGACCACGACACCACACCCCGACACCCCGACCCCGACACGACACCCTAACCCCGAAACAGCACCCCGACACCGACATGACACCCCGACCCCCTAAACCTCCCGAAAAGGTGCTCTTTGGCCTTCCAGAGGCCGACGGGGTTATATATTTGTGAATTATCAGTTAGGTCATATATTTTTCGATTTTGTTATGAAAAACATGATATATAATTGTGTTGATCGGGTAGATTTAAATGTGCAGTTGTTTCATCGCTGCGAGGTTTGGTGTTCGACGACCTCGCCGTGCGTTTGACGAGCTCTGCCCCTTCGTTCGTGGGTGAGCACAAATGACATGTCCTTCTCCCCCATTAATTATTTGCACAAATGACATGAAATTTGGTAGCTAGCTATATATGTGTCTTGAATCATCAGTATGCGTAACCAATATGTGTCTCCCGTTCGAAAGCGTCATAGTTTAAATATGCATGCATTTGCATATTTATAACCTTGATTCTTTCGAATTGTCCAACGCTATCCATGGACAGCCCGAGTATGTGTAGATTGGGTTCGTTTTCCCATATGCTTTGCTCCGGATCCGACGCATAAATTTCGTCAGTGCCTCCCCTGTTGTTCTCCGGGTACACATCCTCTCTGTTTATTGCAGAGACGTGTATCAGGAGAACAGCGGGGAGGTGCTGCCGAAATTTTGCGTCGGATCCGGAGCATAGCTTGGGAAAATGAACCCAATCTACACATACTCGGGTGGGATTAGGACCTATCATTACCTATTAGAGTGTAGGTTGCATGGACGTAATAAAATTGACAAAGTAGATCAACTGATGAATATATACATGGTGAATTATATATATAATTGTTGTGTGTCCAGTAGCTCTGAAAGTCAAGATGAGTGATCGTGCGTGGATGTATACCGGTCACACTGGTCAGAACAAATGGAGCGCTGAATGGTTCACAAAAACCAAGGGGTTTGTGCAAGCCGCATTTGCAAATGGCCAGAGGAAAACTTGGTGCCCCTGTTTCCGATGCGGCAATTGGGAAAAGAGGACAGAGGCTGAAATGGGTAAACACCTGCAGAAGAATGGTTTTACGCCCGATTATACGGTGTGGACATTTCATGGTGAGTCTGCCCAACGTGACCGAGCTGAGGTGGATCATCGTCGCACCGACGAGCATGGTACCGGGATGGAAAACATGGTGCAAGACTATGATGATGCTCGGGATTCGGACGAGGAGATGGAGGAATCTGCAAAGGCCTTCAATGAAATGTTGGAGTCTTCAAAACGTCCGCTCCACGAGCACACTGAGCTTTGTCAGTTGGATGCCATCTCACAAGTAATGGCTTTGAAGGCTCAGTTCAACTTGGGCAGAGAATGCTATGACGCAATTATGACAGTATTTGGACGCTTTCTACCCAAAGGCCATGTAATGCCTGCAAACCTGTACCAGTCGGACAAAATCCTCCGTGCACTGAAGATGCCCTATGAGAAGATACATGCCTGTGAGAAAGGATGTGCCTTATTTAGGCTTGACTATGCGGACTTGAACTATTGTCCCATTTGCAAGTGTTCCAGGTATATTGTGGTAGACAACGGTATGGGTGAGAAGACACAAACCAAAATCCCTGTTAGTGTTCTTCGGTATATGCCAATCGTACCAAGACTTCAACGTCTTTTCATGGTCGAAGAGACGGCCAGACAGATGACATGGCACAAAACAGGCAAAAGAACCGAACTAGATGCAGATGGTAATCTGATGATGGTACACACATCGGATGGTGTTGCGTGGAAAAAGTTTGATGAATTACATGCTGACAAAGCGGCAGATCCGAGGCATCCTCGAGTCGGCATCAGCACCGATGGGTTCAGTGTGTTTGGTATGACGGCAGCCCAATACAGTTGTTGGCCCGTATTTGTCTTTCCACTCAATCTCCCCCCCGGACAGATTATGCAAAGAAAGAACATTTTCCTGACGTTGATAATTCCAGGGCCCAACTATCCGGGGAAAAATATGAATGTGTACATGCAGCCGCTTAAGGACGAATTGCAAGAAGCCTGGGATAATGGGTTCAAGACATACGACGCCTATAGCAAACGAAACTTCATAATGCGTGTCTGGTACATGTACTCGACGCATGACTTGCCGGCGTATGCGCTATTCGTTGGCTGGTGTGTGCATGGAAGGTTCCCGTGCCCCACATGCAAGGGAGCTCTTGAGTTTCGTTGGCTTCAGGCCGGTCGCAAGTTTTCTTGCTTCGACATGCATAGACAGTTCCTGGATCCTCGCCATAAGTTCAGGAAAGACAAGAAGAACTTCATCAGAGGTAGAGTTGTAAAAAACTCTGCACCACCTGCGTTGACAGGCCAACAGACCCTGGATCAGTTAAACGCTCTCGAGCCAGATCCAGAGCGTCCAGGGTACTTCAAGGGGTATAATTCTGAGCACGCCTGGACTCACAAAACATGCTTATGGGATCTGCCTTACTTCAAAGACCTCCTTTGCCCACACAACATCGACGTGATGCACACTGAGAAGAATATCGCCGAGGCACTTTTTGGTACATTGTTCGGCATAGATGGGAAGTCAAAGGATAATACTAAGGCTAGAGTCGATCTGGAGGCGCTATGTGATAGGCCGTTACAAAACATGAAAGAACCGAAAGGAAAGCAGAACTGGACGAAGCCAAAGGCATGGTTCAATCTTGGAAGGCCAGCTATGAGGGAAATTATCTTGTGGGTGAAAATGCAGTTGATGTTCCCCGATGGGTATGCAGCGAATCTAAAGAGGGGAGCGAGTCTTGATAAATTGAAGATATTTGGTCTCAAGAGTCATGATTGGCACATATGGATTGAGCGGGTAATGCCGGTGATGTTGCGTGGCTTCATCCCTGAGGATGAATGGCTAATACTGGCAGAACTCAGCTATTTCTTCCGTGTTCTTTGTGCGAAAGAACTATCGCCTGGCGTGCTAGAAGAAATGGAAGAGTTGGCGCCAGAGTTGATCTGCAAGTTAGAGAAGATCTTTCCACCGGGCTTCTTTAATCCAATGCAGCATTTGATTTTGCATCTCCCGACCGAGGCAAGATTGGGGGGGGGGGGCCGTGCAAAATCGTTGGTGCTACCCAACTGAGAGGATGCAGAAGACGCTTCGAGAAAAATGTAAAAATAAACGTAGAATTGAAGCGTCTATGGCTGAGGCATTCATCACTGAGGAGGCGGCAAACTTCGTGACAGCACACTACGAAACCAAAAATCGTCATTTGCATAATCCGAAGCCTCGGTACAATGCTGACGAGCCTAAAAAGGGTGGATCCAACCTCAGCCTATTCAAAGGCAATCTCGCACCAGCCAGTGTTTCAAATCCAGTATCTTTGGATAACGAAGAATGGCGGACCATTTCGTTGTATATCTTCAACAACCTGATAGAAGTGCGGCCGTACATCGAGTAAGTTCTCGGTACATTGTTTCGCAACTTCTATTTCCTTTGAACTGCTCTTATTCCTGGATATTTCATACAGTCGATACGTCGCCCTATTCTCGTATGGAGCGGTGATCCAAAAGGATTCCGTCGAAGAGTATGAGCTTCTCGCAAAGCAAGGAGGCGGCTATCCCGGTTTCATCTCTTGGTTCAAACAAACGGTAAATTCTATTAGACAATTTCATTTCATTCGCTAATTTGTGCGTAATGCAACAATCCTTTCATATTAAACTTGTAGGCTAATTCAGAGTCTATGGACGCCGAATTGAGACAAGTCGCTAATGGTTTTGACTATAAGGTCCGTTCATTTGACAAATACGACATCAACGGGTATCGTTTTCGTACCTATGGCAAAGAGCTATCTATGGCCGACCGAAAGTCTACAAATTGTTGTGTATCTGCTATCGGCGAAGGAGGTACCGAGTATTATGGGAGAGTTGAAGCAATTTATGAACTTCTATTCTATGGTGAAAACCCACCGAATGTCGTAGTCTTCAAATGTTATTGGTTTCAGCCGAAGGAGACTAGAAGGACTCATGAACATATAGGGCTAGTTGAAATCAACCAAAGCACCCATTTAGATGTTCCTGATGTCTATATTATGGCTCAACAGGCGACCCAAGTATTCTATCTACCCTGGGCCTGCCAAACTAATCCAAATCTGAAAGGTTGGGATGTCGTTTATGAAGTGCCGCCACGTGCTAGACTATCTCCCCCAAAGGAAGAGGATTATGAACCTCACATTAACCCAGACACATATGAAGGAGAATTCTTCCAAGAGACACGTCTTTCCAAAAAGCGTTTCAAGAACCGGTATACTTCACCCCAAAACATTGAAGTAGACAGCGACAGTGAATCCCACATCACCCCAGAGGAGGAACAAGAAGAGCCGGAACAAGAAGAGGTTACTGCTGCGGACGACCTCTCAATGCTTGACCGATTACGTAAAGGTGGCCTTCCACATGTTGATGCCACTGAACCCTATGAGCCCGTCATTGATTATAGTGATGATGATGATTATGCATTTATTGATGATACTGATCGAGATTATTAGTAGTGTCAGGTATTCAATTTTTTTATGTTGTACTTGATGATGATACACTTAAGTGATATACATATTATTATTCATGTCGGTATTTTTTTATGTTGTACTAATTTCGTTTACTCTTTGTCATGGCAGGTGTTGAAAGATGGAAGGGGAGCCGACTGAGGCCAAGGACAAACGTGCCCAAATTGAAGGTGTGCCACACCATCAAGGTAGCTCCAGCTTATATCAGTTCGGGCGGAATTGGGTAATGTGGTTTGCTTCATTATTAATGCAATTCATTCATCATGCTAGCTTGAGCCCTTTAATTACTAATTTACTTTGTTTCTCTCTTTCAGGCATGCTACAATAAGACGGATAAGGTGCCAGAGGGGTACGACCTGTATGCCATGGCCCACACTGCCTCTTACAAGCAAGTCAAGGGGAAGGCGAGGAAAGGGGAGGAGTTTAACCCGAGCCAGATCCCCTACAATCCAGAGCAGGTGATGATATCTAGTGGCGGGAGGTCCCGTGGCTCCATAGCCATTGATCCAGAGATTGCTCCTGAGACCACGGTGAGTTTAATTTGAATGGACGTTACTTGCTAGTCTTAACATTTGAGTGTCATCATGCTAACGAAACATTGGAAATGATCTTTGGTGCAGCGTTACTCCACACAAGCATCACACGATCCTTCTCCAGCTACTGGCCTGAGCCAGCCCGCTCCCACACCTCCATGATCAAGGTAAGTTTCTCTAGTTTTTTGCTTAACAAATGCATAAAGACCTAGACTTAGCTTTATTTCATCCAATATGCTTACCTTAATGACCTAGACGTAGCTTCTTTTCCTGCAAAATGACTTAATAAGCTTACTGACCTCCAAAACCAGCCATTTTACCTAAGTTAGCTCTAAAACGATCTATACTTAGCTTTGTTTCCTCCAAAATGACCTAAGTTAGTTATAATATGCTTAGTTAACTAGGTTTGCTCAATAATGACATGTACTTACCTTACTTATGTAAAAAACGGCATAATTAGCTTAGTTAGCTCATAAACGATCCATTTTACCTACATTAGCTCTAAAATGATGCATTTTACCTAAGTTAGCTCATAAACGATCCATTTCACCTAAGTTACCTCACAAACGATGGCGTGCTTCTTCTTCTAGTCTTCTTCTTCTAGTCACCTTTTCCTAACTTTCTTATTTGCCATTTTGCAGATTTCATTCACTTCTCGGAAGCTAGCTTGCTATGATGGAGTGCTTGTTTTTAATTTCATTCTCTTCTAGTATTCTTCTAGCTTGCTACGATGGAACTTGCTATCTTGATGAAACTTTGCATTGTAATATGTATGTGCAACTTTGCTATCTTGATGGAACTTGCTATGTATGAGTGGATGGAACTATATATGTATGTACGATGAAACTTATGTGCTGTTAAATAGCTCTATGAAATATATCTATATATGTCATATATATTTGCTGTGAAAATTGTTGGATTTAAAAAAAACCAAGAAAAAAGAGCCAATATGTAGGCTCTTTGCCGTCAGCCACCGACGGCAAAGGTCTCTTTGCCATCAGCAGTGGACGGCAAAGAGACCACGTGGCAGGCAACTGTGTTTCCTGGGAGGCTGACCTATTTGGTCAGTTTGCCAACAGTGGCTAACGGCAAAGAGAAAAAAAACTTTGCCTATAGTGGCGGACGGCAAAGGCCTTCCGATGTTTGCCGTCAGCGGCCGACGGCAAAGGCTTGCCGTTAACCACCTAACGGAGTAACAGCGCAATTATTGCTGTCAGTATTCTTTGCCGTCGGCAGCTGATGGCAAAGGAACCTTTGCCGTCAGCCGCCCAGAGCGGACGGCAATGTAGCTCTTTGCTGTCCCGTACGTTGCCGTCCACTTTTGCCGTCAGTGGCGGACGGCAAAGACCTTTGCCGTCCGCCATACGTACCTTTGCCGTCCGCCGTGGCTGATGGCAAAGTCGCTGATTCCTGTAGTGAACCTAGGTTTTTCGACCTGGCTAAGATAGGATTAGCCAATCATCAGCCTGGCTCTGATACCAAGTTTGTTAGGACCGGATTTTTGGGATATCAATTTCCCAGAAAATGGCCCTTGTGCTCACCAGCCCTAGGATTACTGTTAGCTGATGAGGCACCAACTTGATACAGAAACTCCAAGCAAGATACATAATGAGTAGTACAAGACCATTCTGGCCTATGAGTACAACAAATGGTTTCTAGTGGTTGATGGCGGAAGCGGTTTGTGGATCATCAGCGTCTATGGGACTCCATTTCCCACAGGAATAGCTGACCTGGATAACTCCTATCTTCGCGAGGCTGCTACCACCATTGTTTAGGTTCCGGGGCTGTCGTCGCAATGCTCCTCTCCATGCAAGAAATCTGGCCAAGACAATAGCCAGGGACAAGGCAATGAGTACTTTGAATGTACTTGCAAACATTGTGAACACACGTATAACATAACAAATGATAATCATGCTCTGAAATATTCTATGATCACAACGTCAGTCATAAAATAAAATCCATGATGCATGCAAGCAGGTTAATCATATAAAACATGAATATGCAATCAGAGAATAACAATAGAATGCACCAATCGGGTAATCTGAAGCGACGCCTCGAAAGAAGAATAATATAAAGCATGTCTCAGTCGGGCGTCTGAGCGACACCACATAAAGGGGTTATAGGTGAAATAAGTAACAACCATGCCACAGTAGGGCGTCTGTGCGACACCACATAAAGGGCTTACAAAGTAAATAAATAACAAGCATGCCACAGTCGGGCGTCTGTGCGACACCACATAAAGGGCTTACAAAGTAAATAAATAACAAGCGTGCCACAGTCGGGCGTCTCAGCGACACCACGTAAAGGGCTTATAAGAAAATAATCATAGCGAATATCCAGGAGGTAGAACCGTCCCAGGGATACTCAATAATTCAAATAATATAATGGGTTAGTCCATAATGATAATAATCATAATCATCACAAGTCACAAGTCGTGACCCATGTTCTTGTTTAGCAGTTTCCCCTCCGAAGACCGACACTAAGACCGACACTTGACCCATCCCAGACTGTAGTCCTTAACCATGGACACGGCTATTCAAATAGATATAATCTCTGCAGAGGGTGTACTCTTCACCCACGAGTAACGGATTCCTTTAGTCCATCGGGACTAATTCCGTCTACGGTCTTTTAATTGAAAACACACCTGACCCGCACGCACCAGCTTAACTTACCGGTGTCTGGGATCACTCATGACAACTGTCAAGCAAAACACTAAGTGGGGAGGCTACAACCTCGATTAGCATGGGATCAAATTTATACCGCACGCTACTAAGGGGTGCCCCCCTCTCGGTCCCAACTGGAAACACCCATGCCCTCGGACCAGGTGGCATGCCTACCGGTTGCATCCGGTATCTTCCACCATGGCCTCTCTGTATGGTGTGTGCTAGGAAGGGGTTGAAAACTTACTGAACCGTACCCTACCTGCGGCAGGGACGAGTGGTAGTACGAAACAAGTATGGGGTTTAATTGAACAAGACGCGATCTACGGCCAACTCAGGAGGTTTAAGTATTCCCGACATGATTAGCATAACAAATATATTTCAATCAACAGACAGTATCACCATTCATCATACCTCCTCATGCCATGCCGGACACACTCGTCTCGACAAGGAACTAGAGACAAGCTCGTGTCTACCCAAGAGAGAGACTTTCTCGGCTTCCTTCCGGTAGTCATGAAAGGCATATGAGGATGATTACTATCACAAGCATGTCCGTTTCCATCAGCAAAGAATCTTCAATATGCACTCATGTGTATGATCGTATCACCACATAAAATAACGAGTTCTCCGTATCAAGATGGTGTTGTAACCGTATCAAACAACACACAAAAATATTATGCCAGGGTTCAGAATGCTTTCCTTCAAGAGTGTGCAAGTGGGGGTTGCATTTTGAAAGTTGCCTTCTTCTTCAAAATCCTATTTTTGAAAATATTCAAATTAACACAAACTTTAAAAACAGTACAAAAAGTTTTCCTAATTATTTTTGAAATAAATCTTAAAATAAACTAGGTGAAATTTGAGAGAGGTAGGAAAAAGAATCAATTCATTTGGAGTTATATTTTTAAAAGATATGTAAGTCAAAGTTTAGTCAAATTTCTGTTTTTTAAATAAAACAGAAAAAGAAAAGAAAAAAACGTTTCGAATAAGAGAACACGTAGGAGACGCACTCTAGGATTACGCCTCCACTTAAAACAGCGCGGGCCACCTCGGGATCACTAACAGTGGGTCCAGGGGGCCCACTAGTAAGGTTTGACCAGTCGCCCCTCCCTCCTTTCTCCTGTGCCTGAGCGGAGGCGGGGCTCCGGCGATCAACGCCGGTGAATGGCGGCTCCCCGCGGGGTTCTGAGGGCGGCGATGGATCCGCGGGTCCAGGGCAGTCCTCCCGGTTGTGGAGAGGGTGGCAGGGACGGAGGGAGTCGCCCGCGGCTAGCTCTACGGCAGAGGTGGCTTCGGGAGGGAATGGGGGTTCGGGCTACGGTGGCTCCCGGTCGAATCTAAGGGGCTGGGCAGCTCCGCACGTTCGAGGGGAGTCGGGTGGTGGTGCTGGATGGATGGGGGAGGGCTTGCTAGCGACAAACGGAGCCGGAGAGCGGCGGCGGCCGAACTGGCCGGAGATGGGGAAGAAGGCTTCCCGCCATCGTTTGCTGGCCGTGGGGGCTTTGGTGGAGTGGCTTGAGGTCGCCTGGGTGCTTGGTCGAGCTCGGGGTCCCTTTTATAGGCGGCCGGGGTCGGTTCCGCGGTGGCCGTGGATAAGCTCGACGATGAACCACCGTTCTGTAGCTGCAGGGCAACATGTCGAGGCTGGGAATGGCGGCAGAAGCTTGCAGATGAGCGGACACTGCTCCATGGGCGAGCTGGCGAGCGAGAGTGGCTCGGGCGGCGCCGTCAAGGGCAAAGGCTGCTATGGCCGGCCGCTAGTTGCCACGGCCGACCTGACGGCGGTGCTGTGGAGCTCCACGGACGACTCTAAGACGAGGGAGGGGGCGGGCGTGTTGGCTGCGAGTGGGAAGGGGCCAGAACGAGTGCGGGGAGGCGGCAGGGGGACGCGGCGACTCGGTGCGCGCGCGTGCAAAATGTGCGCTCTGGGCGCGCCCAGTGCACGCACGCCAGGTGTTTGGCAAAATGCCAATGCCTTCCATGGGGCTCTAATCCACATGAGGTTTAGCAGGTCTAGGTTAGGGTTTGCAAGGAGATTAGTGGACATGGTGGCTTGGTCAGGGGATCAAGTCCATAGTGCAAACTAAAAATCATGCCAAATCTGTACATGCACTCAAGGTGTTTGATAGAATGCAAAGGGCATCTAGGCAACTCTTGGGGTGGCCAAAAACACCAGATCCTAGTCTCTTTAGATGTAGGTGGTGGTGGCAAGGTTAGTTTGGCAAAACAAAAACTTGTTAGTGTAAGTTTTTGAGGAAACCATTTCTGGACAGAAAGAAAAGGGCATACTTTCATGGACCAAAAATACTCCAATGGATCCATTCTCCTGGACTTAAGGGTTTTGTAGGGAGGACTATAAGCAGGAGAAAGAATCATGGGCAACAGAGCAAAATAAAATGGGGTTGCAGTGGAAAATGCCAAACAGGACTAGAGAGCAAAAGAGGATGATTTGCTCAATTTTTTCAAAGAACATTGGTGGGTTTTTGCACAAAGATGAATAATATACTCCTACTAACATCCCCTAATTTTGGTGGAAGTTTTAAAGAAATATTTAAATAGGTTGCAGTGCAAAAGTGCAACTGGACCAGATTTGAAAACTTGGGGTAAAGCTCATAATCTCCAAAACACTAAGGAATATTTTTGCACAAAAGTGATTTACAGACATCACATGTCATCCCCAAATTTTAGTGGGATTTTTAAATAAATCTATCAAAGGGTTGTAGTGCAAAATGGGGTCCAAAGCTTATAAAAAGCATTTTTAAAGAAATAGAGCTCAGGGGAAAATAATTATGCAAATAAATCCACTGATAAGAGAAATGCTTTTCTTGAGAGGGTATACAAGTCCAATAATAATTAAAAAGTTTTTACTTGGGGTGAAAACTCCACAACTCAGAAGAAAAGAGAGGTTCTGAAATCAAAACATAAATCTAGAAGATAAAAACTTAATTTCCTGGCAAAATTTTAATAAACAAAACATGGTTAAATTTTTGGGGTGTTACAGAAGCTCCGACCTCTCCAGCTTCTGCTCAAGATCACAAACGTGAGCAACCACATCAGCAGTTGCTTTGCCGGAGTTGTTTGTAGATGACTGGAGCCCAACATTCCTGAGGAATGTGCTTTGCTTGACTTCGGCCTTGATCACTTCTTCAACAATTTTAGCAGCAGACTTTGGCTCTTCACCTTCTGATACCGGCTCGTCCTTCATTTTTTCCATCTCAAGCTAGCATATGGAGAAAAATGATAGGCATTAGTGGGAGATCTATTTCACATTTTGCAAACCAATCCAAGCAAGAGAAACCAAACCAGCACAAATATGGATTATTTGAAGTAACCAAACCAGGACACAATATCTATACATAGATATTTTACTCAAACTCAAACAGAATAAGCTGATGACTAGTAACTTGGCAGCATTATTTGACTAGTAACTTATGTGACCTGGAGACATGCAATTGGAACAATATGATCGCTTCATTAAGCCTAGAATGGTGGTTCTATATAAGATGGCTTCCCGAGTGAGCCGATTATAAAAGTAACATTCAGATCAAATTTCAACATATCATAAAAATGCACCAAATAGCTACAGCAAGTTCTAATATCTTTGTTGAACTATCAAACATAATCAAAGCATGGAACATAGCGTGTGTTCTTGACTGGCTCTGAATCAAACAGTCAAAGCATCAAATAGCATCAAAGCTAGTTGTGACTCAAACAAGGCTAAGGTTTTTAGAAAAATGTTTGAACTGGCTGGACAAAGCATTGGGTGACTTACTATAGCAGTCTTGACTGGCTCCGATAACCCGTGCTTCTTGCTATTGTGGGTGGCCTTAAAGAAGTCAATTGCAGACAGCTCCTCACCATTACGCTCTTCTTTCTGAAATGTTTTTCAACCAAAATCAAAATGTTAACCAGCAAGAATCAGAAATGTTATTCAACGAGGATCAAATGATAAGGTCTCTAGTGAAAAGTTCTCACAGTGGCAAAATTGTGTCTTGTGTAGTGCCTGGAACCAGTTCTCTTATTGTACACGACTTTTTCTCGATTCATCTTCTTCGACACATAGGTTTCCTACAAAAAAGCATACTGTCAGCATGATCTAGCACTAGCATGTCATGTGCAGAACATAAAGCAGCAAACAAAGCAGAGGCAAACCTTGTGTCTTGGGGTAGACCACATGTCCACAGAGCTTGCCATTCACCGTCCGTCAGATCTGGCACCGGAGACTTGATGCTGACTTTGTTTGCGGCTACGGTATCAAAATACTTCTTCTTGATCTGATGGCGTCTGTTCTTTGAATTTTTCTGCAGAATATCTTTGCACGCGGTCTTGATGGTCTCCGAGTCCGTGTTCATCTCAAAATTTTCCTACCAGGACATCAAACAAGGTAGGAACAATATTTGTGATCATGCATAGGTGTCACAGAAAATAGATAGCACATTAACTACGAAACAAGTAGCTTACAACAACTTTCCCAGTGTAGTTCTCCAATAGACTAGCATTTTTTTGTATAGCTTGAAGTGAGGAAGAACCGGCAGATGGCTTCTTGCAAAGTGTCCACACTCAGAAGCAAGCTTGGCTGCCTGCAGAGGCTTATCTGGACGCTTCATCCCTTCGGCAATTTGGATAGGCACCTTGGTACCAAGCGACTTGGTGATTCTCTCTAGCCCTTTGCCCTTTCTAAGTCTAGTCTTGGTAGTCATTGCATCTGAAAATGAAATTGAACTCATAAATTAGAATAGAAATCGACAAATGTAGGAATTGACAAAAACATACATGATCATTCCATTTGGAAAATGCACAAGTAAAAGAGAGCATTCCAAAGGTCAACTTGCCTGGTTGAAGCACAAGCTGTTGTTCTTCTTCATTGATGACAGCATTCCTGTTAATAGAAGGTGCAACAGGGCTGAGGTCTGTGTGGACAGTGCCTGCTTCATCTATACAGATAGTTCCTCCTTCATCTAGGCAGACAGTGTCACTTCCATCCATGCGCAGAGTGCTTCCTTCATCCATGGGCGGCAACTAATCGCCCATTTGCACCGAGGTCTCAGAGTCCATGCACAGCAGACTTTCCTGATGGTCCGTTGCAGTCGCCATTTTTGCTTTCTGCCTTGTGACTCTATCAGGGGCAGGTTCATCAGGTACCAGGATCCTCTTTTTTTGTCCTGGAGCTGGGGCCATCACCCTTCCTGTAGGCATTGTAGTAGATGTTTCTGAGCTCTTTCTTCTTCTTCTTCTTGCTGACTGTCTTCTTAACACTAGGCCTCTTCATCCTAGATTCCTTCAGTGCCTCTTATAAACAACACAGAAAAAAACATTAGATCACAAGAGAAATATGTGAGCACAAGGAAACACATAGCATAAAAGAACCCCAACCCTCCAAGCAAGACAGAGTTTGCACCTTAATAGTCTTCTTCACTACGACATCATCCACTTCCTCTCCATCAATAACTTCATCCTCCTTAGGATTGTACTCTGGGTCATCATTGATAACTCCACTACCTTCTTGAACCTCATCACTTCTACCTTATTGTACATCATTTGTTTTCCTAATCATCGACGCTATTGCACCAATGCCAAGGGACTGGAACATCTGATTGTTCCTCATCATATTTCTAGCCCTAACCTTCTCGTACTCGGTGAGAGGCTCTTCTTTGCATGATACAGGAAACGTAACTATTAGGTGAATGTTTATAATGAATGGACAGACAATCAAACATTTCTTATGAGATTTTATTATCATTTAATCCTAGTTATTCAGGTAAGGACGACCAACAGCACACAGGCACAATTAAGCCAACTTATTCAGATTACAACAATACATTTCACTTAGCATATTAAGACACAAATTTTATTAAATTTACAGTATAACGACAAGGAGCAAGTTGCATACCAACGGTTGGCCTCCTGTTTGACCTTGTCATCCTTGCCATGGATGATCTTGAGGTGGTGCTTGCAAAATAGAATAAACAACAATCAGATACAACATGCATAAAGTAAAATGATGCACTTGTGACAATAAATGAAAGCATTTGGACCATCATGCACATACATGTAATACATGTGAAGCAAAATTGATGGATCAACAATAAAGTGATGTAGTCTTATTAATTAAGCAAACATGTAAGTGCACTAAACAAGCATGCATGTACACTAGTAGCAAGCAAGCAAAGTGCATAAGTGCTACTAATACAAGCAAGCAAAGTGCTACTGATAGAAACAAGCAAGCAATGAAGGAAATTGAAGAGAAGCAAGAAAGTACTATTGATACAAACCCTAATTAATAAGCAAGCAAGTAGCGTCTTCTCCAAGTGCTACTGATACAAGCAAGTACTGCTGATGGAAACCATAATTAAGCATTCACTACTGTAGGATGCTGCTAACGCGACACTACGATCAGAGAACCTTTCACGAAGCTGTGTGCGATACACTAATCGCAAACGGGGATGTAAAAAACCGTCAAAAAAGGTGCAAAACATTTGCGATGGAGGATGCATCAAACACTGTTCAGATTTTAGTTGCGTGTGCGATCTAGGGCATACGGTTCAGTTCAATGAACTACTTGTGATGACGAGGAACAAAAGAAACGGGTAGCCAGATGAAGGTCGGTGCGATATACAACATACGGTTCACTCGGATCAACTATTTGTGATTAGGTAACACAAAAGAAACGGTCAGCCATATGAACGTGTGTGCGATATACGGCATGCGGTTCACTCGGATGAACTGTTTGCTTTGAGCCAAGAGAACAGAAACGGTCCAATATAACAAGATGTGTGTGATACGCGACAAACAGGTCTGTAATTAGAAATGTGTGCGAAGATCCACAATGACACAGACGATTGCTGCTAATAAGCCATGTGTGTTATGGGCAAACGCTTGGTGGTATACAATTATCAGCGATTGATTAAATCATCACCGACGGGTTCCCCATGAGGGTCCATGTGTGATGTCATTGCACACAGAACAACATCATATGTACTTATACCTTATAAGGACTTGATTCCATAAATAGATTGAACATTGAATTACATATACGGCTAGTACACACATGACCTTTGCACACACGAAAGTATGTTCCAAAATGCCTAGGAAACTCAAATAATGTATAAAAAGGCAAAAAAACCGTTAATAATTTCATATTTTTAGGACGACACTACTATATATAGTTGTATGTTGCCTCTGTAAAATAAATCAAGGCGGGAAGAGACAGTGTATGTCGTTTCACACATATAGGTGACAAGGTCCCTCTCGGAACCATGAGCCTTTTTGAGACAAGCTCCGGTTTGTAAGAAGTTTGTACCAAAACTTGTCACAAATTGGACTAACAGTAACAGTGAGGTTCTTTCCCTATGTTGTGAACGCTTATAATATTTATGTCTTAATGAAAGAAATGGCAAGCCATCGGCCCAGTATGAAAGAAAATATGGGTCAAAAACCGAGTTTAAAAGGGAAACAATATCTAACTCCAGCTTACAAATAGTACAAAAGCATGAGTATTAATTTCTCATCAGGGTTAGACAAAATTCAGATTGAACAGGACAGTGACATCTAACTCAACCAATATTTTCGGCAGTCACAATCTACTGGATCGGCTGATCCATAAAATCGCGATCCCCGGCCAGAAATTCTAATAGTACATGATACCAAGCTATTGTAAATAAAAGCCGAGCATGATCAGAAGCCCTTAGGTCGACCTGAAACTTCTTTTTATGTTGTTCAACACTTGCAGTCGTAAGAAATTTCTTGTCGAAAAACTTAATCCTCACGGACAATAGTGCCCTCACATTCAACATGAAGAATGTGACAAAGGTAGTGTTTGCATTGTTTGATGCATATCCTTCCAGTGTTACTATATTCAAACGAATGTCATGAGATCTGAGAAAATCCCAGTGAATCTTGAACCATCGATTGGTTATACCTTTTTCTCCATGTGTTAGTGCCTAAATAGAGATGAAGATTGAAAACGGTTAATGTCTAAAAAGATTATGTTGAAAGAGTGATAGCTCAATGATTAATTATAGTACATTATATATGGGCTTTCAATGTGCGTGAAAACATCATCTTTATATACAAATTCTCCAGACATGGAAAGCATTGCAGCAAGCCAATAATCGTGTTCAGATCAAAACACCACATACTGATATGTAAGGTCTTGACAGAATCCACCACCACTGATAGGACGGACAAGCTCTTCATTGAGCATAGAACATAATATTAGTACCAAAAGTGTACTACAAGATGATACTTAACTTATGCGCACAAATGGAAAAGGCAGATTACAAAAGTTTACATGAATAATATACAGTACCTCAATAGGTGTGGACCCAAACACCATTTTGAACCATCTAAAAGGATCATGAATTGCACCCAAGGTCTCAAGTTTAGGCGCAGATACTATAGTTATTTGCGAAGGTACTATACCAGAATCAAGGAGCAACCTTTGAAGTGAAGGGGCATCTTCGATGATGAGATCATGTCCAAACAAAACAAATTCCATGCTTACAAGGTGGGGTGACTTTATTTGGAGACAATGGATATGGATTTCCATTGCAAAAACAAGCAACAAGCGCTCTAGGGAAGGGAAGCTGGAGTGGATGATGCTGTGCAGTGTCAGTGTACAAAAAGCGGGGTGCACTTTTGTACCCCTATACCTGTGCACGGGTAGTCAGAGCCGCGCCCACGGTCGCACCAAGCAGAGCAAGGCAGGTGAACCAAGGTAAGACCAAAGCACAAAGTGGCCAACGGCAAGACCAAAACCACAAGAAGCGGAGGGACGAAGCAGACTCCCCCGGCAAGACCCTTGCCGGGGGCAGCTTTAGCAGCCCTGGCAAGACCCTTGCCGGGGCACCTCGCCCCACACCAACAGAGAGAGTCACCCTTGAGCCCACAACCTTTAGCATAGTGTACTACGGTAAGGCGAGGGCTCGGGAGACACCTCCTTGGTGGCATGCAGATCTTCGTCAAGATTATAAACATACAAGACCAGATGAGGACCAAAAGACGATGACCCATGGCAGGATTCTAGGCAAGGAGATCCACTAGGCCCCCGGCAGGCGCCTTGCCGGGGACGACGACAAGCGCCGCCGCAAGGCCCTTGCCGGGGCCCCGGCAAGGCCCTTGCCGAAGACATCAACAGGGTCACCGCTAGGCCCGCATTAACCAAGATCCCCACCGACCGTTCCCAGGGAACTGCCAGCCCGACCAGCTAGGCACACACCTGCGTGGCGACGATCGTCCTCTATGCCAACTCAGCAAACACTTGCGTGGTGGCATGCAGATCTTCCTGAAGGCCCTACCACCGGGCCACCTCAGTTGCCTGCCTGCCTACATGGCGCCACCCGCACCGCTGGCCAGGGCACGTGTCGAAGCCAGGCAAGGCGACAACAGACAGGACGGGCTCCGTTCCCGTCCCCGATAAAGCAAGAGGTCACCTAAGCAATGCATTAAATGCATCTTGTTTTGTAATATGAGGGATAACCTCGTGACACTGTACCCTTTCCATCTCATGTGTGCCATTGTGGTGACCCCTTTTCCTATAAATGAGGCCCGAGGCGACCAAGAGAAATATTCGGCTTTTGGAGCTCGTTACACCCCGTAGCTAGCTTAAGAACTCAAAATACATCCACCAAAGTAGGACTAGGGTTTTACGCATCCCCACGGCCCAAACCTGGATAAATGAATTGCGTGCTCTCTATTAGATCCGTAGTAGGGATGACCGTAGTAGGGATTCTTGTGATCCCATAGGTGTCGTTTCCACAGACAGTGGCGGTCGGCTCGTCGGGAGCCGAACGGCCTGTCCCGACGCAGGGATCAGCAGACCGGTCGCGGAAAGGACCCGGGGCGCGGCTCGCGAGGACCAACACCACCCCAGCAGCCGCAGCTTGGAAGGCAGTGATGTTCGTGTGCCTGGCAATAGGACGTCACCAAATCCAAGGATGGAGCCAGGCCCTCTGCGGGCGGCGCGGGGCCCTCCAAAGGCACTATCGCACCACCTGAAAGCGATGCAGCGACCTCGAAGACACCCACGCCGGCGCCCACAGCATGCTCCTCTCAGGCCACGCACGACGAACGACGTCATCATGCCGAAGACCCTGGGCGCCGCCGGGGGAAGAGTCCCGAACGTCCCTCACGGGACGCAGAAGACCTGCACGCTCGCCGAGGCACTAGCAAAAATGACATGCGAACGCGGGACCATGATAGAGCTCCTTCTAACGTGGTTAGGAGTCGGAGCACGTCACGGTCCGCGCAGGTTTCACCATCGCCGACGCCAGCAGAGGCCCTAGCGCGCGCAGTTGCTCCTCGATTTCCCTCCTGCTGCGGGGAAGCTAGACAAATGGAGGGCCACCATACAGAGCCTTGTTGCCGTCACCAACAAAGAAGAACCAAGGCCGGCAGGCCCTCGGGCCGATGCTCCGGAGGAACACCACACGCTAGTGGCGGGAGGACTGGTGGCGTTGCGTCATTGTACACTTTCCTCCCTGCCAATCACCGCGGACGTTGACCCGTCGCGACGACGCGTGTGACGACATCTCCAGAGCGTCGCCCGACCCACGAACCCGCTACAACCAACGCCAAGTTCTTCAGGAGTGACCCCATGAAGACACTCGAACCACCATTGAGCACCGGCGTGAAACACGCCACCAATCAGACAGGCAAGCAGGGCCTGCTGTCAACCACCCGGCTCCGGTAAGCCCTGGAGGTTTACTTTACGAGGTAGGCTGTCCGGCTTTTACCCGTGAGCTGTGGCAGTTCCAGTGGCCCACTCACCGCACCTTCTAGCCTGACGTTGGCGAAAAGTACAACGGCAAGACCCACCCATCGGAGTTCCTTAGCATCTACACCCTCGTGATGCAAGCTGCCGGGGCCCGCGATGATAAGGTGCTTGTGAATTACTTTACATTGGCCCTTAAGCCCAATGCCATGCCATGGTTGATGCACTTGCCAGTAGATTCTATTTCTTGTTGGTCGGATTTGTGCCATGAGTTTGTTGGGGCCTTTACGGGAGGACACCAAGCTCATGGCCAAGCAAGCGATTTGCATGTCATCCCCAAGAAGGAAGGTGAGACTCTGCGCAAGTACATACAGAGATTCAACCGGGTACAATACAATATCCTAGATGTTCATCCTGCCGCCATCATCAGTGTGTTCCATCAGAATGTACGCAACCGCAAAATGCGCGAAGAGATGGCGATGAACAAGGTGAAGGACGTGGCGTAACTCTACGCTCTTGCCGACAGATGTGCCAGGGCTGAAGAGGGAAGGAAGTACCCCAGCGAAGATGCCGGCGTGGAAACCGACTCTTCAGACGAGGATGCTGCCGCCCCGGTGAAGAAAAGCCGGCACCATAATAGGAAGCGTAAGGGTAAAGCTGTGCTTGCCATCGAGGGATCTAATGACGTCGGCACCGCCAAGAAAACCAAGGCAGACAACCCTGGAAAAGAGATTGCCAGATGCGTCGCCTGCCAGGCCTTGGCGGCTGCCGAGATGTTGGGGAACGTAGCAGAAATTCAAAAAAATTCCTACGTATAACCAAGATCTATCTATGGAGAGACCAGCAACGAGTAGAAAGGAGAGTGCATCTACATACCCTTGTAGATCGCTAAGCGGAAGCGTTCAAGTGAACGGGGTTGATGGAGTCGTACTCGTCGTGATTCAGATCACTGATGATCCTAGTGCCGAACGGACAGCACCTCCGCGTTCAACACACGTACAGCTCGACGATGTCTCCCACGCCTTGATCCAGCAAGGAGAGAGGGAGAGGTTGAGGAAGACTCCATCCAGCAGCAGCACAACGGCGTGGTGGTGATGGAGGAGCGTGGCAATCCTGCAGGGCTTCGCCGAGCACCTACGGGAGAGGAGATGTGTCACGGGAGGGAGAGGGAGGCAACCAAAGGCCTTAGGTGTGATTGCTCCTCCTTTTCCCCACTATATATAGGGGCAGGGGAGAGGGGGGAGGCGCAGCCTTGCCCCTTCCTCCAAGGAAGGGGTGCGGCTAAGGATGGGGGAGGAGTCCATCCTCCCCAAGGCACCTCGGAGGTGCCTTCCCCCTTTAGGACTCTCCCCTTTTTCCTTTATCTTGGCGCATGGGCCTCTAGGGGCTGGTGCCCTTGGCCCATGTAGGCCAAGGCGCACCCCCTACAGCCCATGTGGCCCCCCGGGGCAGGTGGCCCCACCCGGTGGGCCCCCGGGACCCTTCCGGTGGTCCCGGTACAATACCGATGACCCCGAAACTTGTCCCGATGGCCGAAACAGGACTTCCTATATATAAATCTTTACCTCCGGACCATTCCGGAACTCCTCGTGACGTCCGGGATCTCATCCGGGACTCCGAACAACATTCGGTAACCACATACAAACTTCCTTTATAACCCTAGCGTCATCGAACCTTAAGTGTGTAGACCCTACGGGTTCGGGAGACATGTAGTCATGACCGAGATGTTCTCCGGTCAATAACCAACAGCGAGATCTGGATACCCATGTTGGCTCCCACATGTTCCACGATGATCTCATCGGATGAACCACGATGTCAAGGACTCAATCGATCCCGTATACAATTCCCTTTGTCTAGCGGTATGGTACTTGCCCGAGATTCGATCGTCGGTATACCGATACCTTGTTCAATCTCGTTACCGGCAAGTCTCTTTACTCGTTCCGTAACACATCATCCCGTGATCAACCCCTTGGTCACATTGTGCATATTATGATGATGTCCTACCGAGTGGGCCCAGAGATACCTCTCCGTTTACACGGAGTGACAAAATCCCAATCTCGATTCGTGCCAACCCAACAGACACTTTCAGAGATACCCGTAGTGTACCTTTATAGCCACCCAGTTACGTTGTGACGTTTGGCACACCCAAAGCACTCCTACGGTATCCGGGAGTTGCACAATCTCATGGTCTAAGGAAATGATACTTGACATTAGAAAAGCTTTAGCATACGAACTACATGATCTTGTGCTAGGCTTAGGATTGGGTCTTGTCCATCACATCATTCTCCTAATGATGTGATCCCGTTATCAACGACATCCAATGTCCATGGTCAGGAAACCGTAACCATCTATTGATTAACGAGCTAGTCAACTAGAGGCTTACTAGGGACATGGTGTTGTCTATGTATCCACACATGTATCTGAGTTTCCTATCAATACAATTCTAGCATGGATAATAAACGATTATCATGAACAAGGAAATATAATAATAATCAATTTATTATTTCCTCTAGGGCATATTTCCAACAGTCTCCCACTTGCACTAGAGTCAATAATCTAGTTCACATCGATATGTGATTAACACTCAAGGTCACATCCCCATGTGACTAACACCCAAAGAGTTTACTAGAGTCAATAATCTAGTTCACATTTACCATGTGATTAACACTCGATGAGTTCTGGGTTTGATCATGTTATGCTTGTGAGAGAGGTTATAGTCAACGGGTCTGAACCTTTCAGATCCGTGTGTGCTTTACAAATCTCTATGTCATCTCCTAGATGCAGCTACCACGTTCTATTTGGAGCTATTCCAAATAACTGTTCTACTTGGAGCTATTCTAAATTGTTGCTCCATTATACGTATCCGGTATCTCTACTCAGAGCTATCCTGATAGGTGTTAAGCTTGCATCGTCGTAACTCTTTACGTCGAACTCTTTATCACCTCCATAACCGAGAAAATTCCTTAGTCCACTAGTTACTAAGGATAACTTTGACCGTTGTCCCGTGATCCATTCTTGGATCACTCTTGTACCCCTTGACTGACTCATGGTAAAGCACACTTCAGGTGCGGTACACAGCATAGCATACTGTAGAGCCTATGTCTTAAGCATAGGGGACGACCTTCGTTCCTTTCTCTCTATTCTGCCATGGTCGAGCTTTGAGTCTTAACTTCATACCTTACAACTCAGGCAAGAACTCCTTCTTTGACTGATCCATCTTGAACACCTTCAAGATCACGTCAAGGCATGTGCTCATTTGAAAGTACTATTAAGCGTTTTGATCTATCCTTATAGATCTTGATGCTCAATGTTCAAGTAGCTTAATCCAGGTTTTCCATTGAAAACACTTTCCAAATAACCCTATACGCTTTCCAGAAATTCTACGTCATTTCTGATCATTAATATGTCAACAACATATACTCATCAGAAATTCTATAGTGCTCCCACTCACTTCTTTGGAAATACAAGTTTCTCATAAACTTTGTATACACCCAAAATCTTTGATCATCATCAAAGCATACATTCCAACTCCGAGATGCTCACTCCAGTCCTCAGAAGGATTGCTGGAGCTTTGCATACTTATTAGCATATTTCAGGATAGACAAAACCTTCCGGTTGTATCATATACAACCTTTCCTCAAGAATCGTCGAGGAAACAATGTTTTGACATCCTATCTGCAAGATTTCATAAATAATGCAGTAATTGCTAATATAATTCCAACAGACTCTTAGCATCGCTACGAGTGAGAAAGTCTCATCGTAGTCAACTCCTTAAACTTGTCGAAAAACATCTTAACGACAAGTCGAGCTTTCTCAATGGTGACACTTACCATCATTGTCTGTCTTCCTTTCAAAATCCATATTTACCTAACAGCCTTACGACCATCAAGTAGTTCTTCCAAAGTCTACACTTTGTTTTCATACATGGATCCTCTCTCGGGTTTTATGGCCTTGAGCCATTTATCGGAATCCGGGCCCACCATCGCTTCTCCATAGCTCGTAGGTTCATTTTTGTCTAGCAACATGACTTCCAAGACAGGATTACTGTACCACTCTGAAGTAGTACGTATCCTTGTCACCCTACGAGGTTTGGTAGTGACTTGATCCGAAACTTCATGATCACTATCATAAGCTTCCACTTCAATTGGTGTACGTGCCACAGGAACAACTTCCTGTGCCCTGCTACACACTTGTTGAAGTGACGGTTCAATAACCTCATCAAGTCTCCACCATCCTCCCACTCAATTCTTTCGAGAGAAACTTTTCCTCGAGAAAGGACCCGATTCTAGAAACAATTCATATTGCTTTCGGATCTGAATTAGGAGGTATACCCAACTGTTTTTGGGTGTCCTATGAAGATGTACTTTATCCGCTTTGGGTTCGAGCTTAATCCTGAAACTTTTTCACATAAGCGTCGCAGCCCCAAACCTTTAAGAAACGACAACTTAGGTTTCTCCAAACCATAGTTCATACGGTGTCGTCTCAACGAAATTATGTGGTGCCCTATTTAAAGTGAATGTGGTTGTCTCTAATGCCTAACCCATGAACGATAGTGGTAACTCGATAAGAGACATCATGGTATGCACCATATCCAATAGGGTGCAACTATGACGTTTGGACACACCATCACACTATGGTGTTCTAGGCTGTATCAGCTGTGAAACAATTTCCACAATGTCTTAATTCTGTGCCAAACTCGTGATTCAGATATTCATCTCTATGATCATATCATAGATCTTTTATCCTCTTGTCACGACGATCTTTCAACTTCACACTGAAATTACTTGAACCTTTCAATAATTCAGACTCGTGATTCATCAAGTAAATATACTCAACATCTACTCAAATCATCTGTGAAGTAAGAACATAACGATATCCGCTACATGCCTCAACACTCATTGGACTGTACACATCAAAATGTATTACTTCCAACAAGTTGCTATCTTGTTCCATCTTACTGAAAACGAGGCTTTTCAGTCATCTTGCCCATGTGGTATGATTTGCATGTCCCAAGTGATTCAAAATCAAGTGAGTCAAAACGGTCCATTTGCATGGAGTTTCTTCATGCATATACACCAATAGACATGGTTCGCATGTCTCAAACTTTTCAAAAATGAGTGAGCCCAAAGATCCATTAATATGGAGCTTCTTCATGCGTTTTATACCGATATGACTTACGTGGCAGTGCCACAAGTAGGTGGTACTATCATTACTATCTTTTGGCATGAACATGTGTATCACTACGATCGAGATTTAATAAACCATTCATTTTAGGTGTAAGACCATTGAAGGTATTATTCAAATAAACAGAGTAACCATTATTCTCCTTAAATGAATAACCGTATTGCGATAGACGTAATCCAATCATGTCTATGCTCAACGCAAACACCAAATAACAATTATTTAGGTTTAACACCAATCTCTTTGGTAGAGGGAGCGTGCGATGCTTGATCATATCAAGCTTGGAAAAACTTCCAACACATATCGTCAGCTCACCTTTAGCTAGTCTCCGTTTATTCCGTAGCCTTTTGTTTCGAGTTACTAACACTTAGCAACCGAACCGGTATCTAATACCCTGGTGCTACTAGGAGTACTAGCAAAGTACACATTAACACAATGTATATCCAATATACTTCTATCGACCTTGCCAGCCTTCTTATCTACCAAGTATCTAGGGTAATTCTGCTCTAGTGGTTGTTCCCCTTATTACAGAAGCACTTAGTCTCGGGTTTGGGTTTTACCTTGGGTTTCTTCACTAGAGCAGCAGCTGATTTGCCGTTTCATGAAGTATCCCTTCTTGCCCTTGCCCTTCTTGAAACTAGTGGTTTCACCAACCATCAACAATTGATGCTCCTTCTTGATTTCTACTTTCGCGGTGTCAAACATCGCGAATACCTCAAGGATCATCATATCTATCCCTGATATGTTATAGTTCATCACGAAGCTCTAACAGCTTGGTGGCAATGACTTTGGAGAACCATCACTGTCTTATCTGGAAGATCAACTCCCACTCGATTCAAATGATTGTTGTACTCAGACAATCTGAGCACAAGCTCAACAATTGAGCTTTTCTCCTTAGTTTGCAGGTTAAGAAAGTCATCGGAGGTCTTATACCTCTTGACATGGGCACGAGCCTGAAATCCCAATTTCAGCCCTCAAAACATCTCATATGTTTCGCGATGTTTCAAAAACGTCTTTGGTGCCTCAACTCTAAACCGTTTAACTGAACTATCACGTAGTTATCAAAACGTGTATGTCAGATGTTCGCAACAACCACAGACAACGTTCGAGGTTCAGCACACTGAGCGGTGCATTAAGGACATAAGCCTTCTATGAAGCAATGAGGACAATCCTCAGTTTACGGACCTAGTCCGCATAATTGCTACTATCAACTTTCAACTAATTTTTCTCTAGGAACATATCTAAACAGTAGAACTATAGCGTGAGCTACGACATAATTTGCAAAAACCTTTTGACTATGTTCAGGATAATTAAGTTCATCTTATGAACTCCCACTCAGATAGACATCCCTCTAGTCATCTAAGTGATTACATGATCCGAGTCAAACTAGGCCGTGTCCGATCATCACGTGAGACGGACTAGTCATCATCGGTGAACATCTTCATGTTGATCGTATCTTCTATACGACTCATGCTCGACCTTTCGGTCTCCGTGTTCCGAGGCCATGTCTGTACATGCTAGGCTCGTCAAGTTAACCCTAAGTGTTTTGCATGTGTTCCGAGGCCATGTCTGTACATGCTAGGCTCGTCAACACCCGTTGTATTTGAACGTCTGAATAAAACACCCGATCATCACGTGATGTTTTGAAACAGCGAACTGTCGCAACGGTGCACAGTTAGGGGAGAACACTTCTTGAAATTGTTGTAAGGGATCATCTTATTTACTACCGTCGTTCTAAGCAAATAAGATGTATAAACATGATAAACATCACATGCAATCAAATAGTGACATGATATGGCCATCATCACTTTGCTCCTTTTGATCTCCATCTTCGGGGCTCCATGATCATCATCGTCACCGGCATGACACCATGATCTCCATCATCATGATCTCCATCATCGTGTCTTCATGAAGTTGCCTCGCCAACTATTACTTCTACTACTATGGCTAACGGTTAGCAATAAAGTAAAGTAATTACATGACGTTTAAGTTGACACGCAGGTCACAAATAAATAAAGACAACTCCTATGGCTCCTGCCGGTTGTCATACTCATCGACATGCAAGTCGTGATTCCTATTACAAGAACATGATCAATCTCATACATCACATATATCATTCATCACATCCTTTTTGGCCATATCACATCACATAGCATACCCTGCAAAAACAAGTTAGACGTCCTCTAATTGTTGTTTGCATGTTTTACGTGGCTGCTATGGGTTTCTAGCAAGAACGTTTCTTACCTACGCATGAACCACAACGTGATATGCCAATTGCTATTTACCCTTCATAAGGACCCTTTTCATCGAATCCGATCCGACTAAAGTGGGAGAGACAGACACCCGCCAGCCACCTTATGCAACTAGTGCATGTTTGTCGGTGGAACCGGTCTCACGTAAGCGTACGTGTAAGGTTGGTCCGGGCCGCTTCATCCCACGATGCCGCCGAATCAAGATAAGACTAGTAACGGCAAGCATATTGAACAATATCGACGCCCACAACTACTTTGTGTTCTACTCGTGCAAAGAATCTACGCAATAGACCTAGCTCATGATGCCACTGTTGGGGAACGTAGCAGAAATTCAAAAATTTTCCTACGTATCACCAAGATCTATCTATGGAGAGACCAGCAACGAGTAGAAAGGAGAGTGCATCTACATACCCTTGTAGATCGCTAAGCGGAAGCGTTCAAGTGAACGGGGTTGATGGAGTCGTACTCGTCGTGATTCAGATCACCGATGATCCTAGTGCCGAACGGACGGCACCTCCGCGTTCAACACACGTACAGCTCGACGATGTCTACAACGCCTTGATCCAGCAAGGAGAGAGGGAGAGGTTGAGGAAGACTCCATCCAGCAGCAGCACAACGGCGTGGTGGTGATGGAGGAGCGTGGCAATCCTGCAGGGCTTCGCCGAGCACCTACGGGAGAGGAGATGTGTCACGGGAGGGAGAGGGAGGCAACCAAAGGCCTTAGGTATGATTGCTCCTCCTTTTCCCCGCTATATATAGGGGCAGGGGAGAGGGGGGAGGGCGCAGCCTTGCCCCTTCCTCCAAGGAAGGGTGCGGCTAAGGAGGGGGGAGGAGTCCATCCTCCCCAAGGCACCTCGGAGGTGCCTTCCCCCTTTAGGACTCTCCCCTTTTTCCTTTATCTTGGCGCATGGGCCTCTAGGGGCTGGTGCCCTTGGCCCATGTAGGCCAAGGCGCACCCCCTACAGCCCATGTGGCCCCCCAGGGTAGGTGGCCCCACCCGGTGGGCCCCCGGGACCCTTCCGGTGGTCCCGGTACAATACCGATGACCCCGAAACTTGTCCCGATGGCCGAAACAGGACTTCCTATATATAAATCTTTACCTCCGGACCATTCCGGAACTCCTCGTGACGTCCGGGATCTCATCCGGGACTCCGAACAACATTCGGTAACCACATACAAACTTCCTTTATAACCCTAGCGTCATCGAACCTTAAGTGTGTAGACCCTACGGGTTCGGGAGACATGTAGTCATGACCGAGATGTTCTCCGGTCAATAACCAACAGCGGGATCTGGATACCCATGTTGGCTCCCACATGTTCCACGATGATCTCATCGGATGAACCACGATGTCAAGGACTCAATCAATCCCGTATACAATTCCCTTTGTCTAGCGGTATGGTACTTGCCCGAGATTCGATCGTCGGTATACCAATACCTTGTTCAATCTCGTTACCGGCAAGTCTCTTTACTCGTTCCGTAACACATCATCCCGTGATCAACCCCTTGGTCACATTGTGCACATTATGATGATGTCCTACTGAGTGGGCCCAGAGATACCTCTCCGTTTACACGGAGTGACAAATCCCAATCTCGATTCGTGCCAACCCAACAGACACTTTCAGAGATACCCGTAGTGTACCTTTATAGCCACCCAGTTACGTTGTGACGTTTGGCACACCCAAAGCACTCCTACGGTATCCGGGAGTTGCACAATCTCATGGTCTAAGGAAATGATACTTGACATTAGAAAAGCTTTAGCATACGAACTACATGATCTTGTGCTAGGCTTAGGATTGGGTCTTGTCCATCACATCATTCTCCTAATGATGTGATCCCGTTATCAACGACATCCAATGTCCATGGTCAGGAAACCGTAACCATCTATTGATTAACGAGCTAGTCAACTAGAGGCTTACTAGGGACATGGTGTTGTCTATGTATCCACACATGTATCTGAGTTTCCTATCAATACAATTCTAGCATGGATAATAAACGATTATCATGAACAAGGAAATATAATAATAATCAATTTATTATTGCCTCTAGGGCATATTTCCAACACGAGAAGCGAGGGAACTCCGACAAGCAATACCGCAAGATCCATCGCACCAAAGGCCATGACCTCCAGAACTGATGACAGGTTGAGCTGCTTGCCGAGAAGCAAAAGGCTGAATATGAAAGGCGAGACAAGTAGAAGGGCCAGGATGGTGCCGACGGATCCGGTAAGAAGCGTGATGGCCAAGCAGGCCGCCGCAGTAAAGATAAACAGCAAGAGAGGCCCGCCAGGGGCCGCAACAAGAAACAAGAAGACGACGATCATGAAGAGGACAACTAGTCCGGTGACCAAGAGTTTCAGAAAGCTACAGAGGCCATGTGCGTCGATGGCGGCGCCTCGCTGCATACCTCTCACCGATAGCTCAAACAGTGGGCGCGTGAGATTACAACAGCAGAGCCGTCGGTCGATGCCCAGAAGCCGCTGAAGTCACTACAAAAAAAAGACACATCTGTGACATTTTGGGCCAAAAGAAAAAAAATTATGTCATACATATGACACTTCTATGACGATAATTGTGACAAAACCCGGTATCATCATAGATGTGGTGGGCTCCTACTTCTATGACAAAAAATCATGACAGAAAATGGGCTTTTCGTCCTGGGCGGGCCGGAGACGCAGCTGCATGACATTCTTTGGGCCGTCCATAACGGAAAAAACCGTGGTAGAGCGAGGGCGAGGAAAATTTCGGGGAGTTCCCAATTACGGTGGGAGGTCGGGGGTCGAGTGATGCGCGTTTCTCTCGTACACGTACGCACGTGTGTGCGAGGCATTGGCTCTAACTGAACCCGAGCGAGGCATTGGGCTCTAAATGAACCCGAGCGATTGCACTACAGGCTACGCGTTACTGAACCCGAGCGATCGATCGGTGGCTGTTAACTGAACCTGATCGAGCGATTCCTTCGCTACTGCTGCTAACTGAAGCCGATCGATGCTACCTCTGGGATGAACAGTGAGTGTTGC